>NW_027514376.1:1142500-1245556 GCF_048772815.1 Callospermophilus lateralis | reverse complement strand
AAAGAAACTAATAGAGCTAATAAATGAATTCAGCAAAGTGGCAGGATATAAAATCAACACGCATAAATCAAATGCATTCCTGTATATCAGCGACAAATCCTCCGAAATGGAAATGAGGACAACCACTCCATTCACAATATCCTAAAAAAAAAAATGGGAATCAACCTAACAAAAGAGGTGAAAGTCTTATACAATGAAAACTACAGAACCCTAAAGAGAGAAATAGAAGAAGATCTTAGAAGATGTAAAAATATACCCTGTTCATGGATAGGCAGAACTAACATCATCAAAATGGCGATATTACCAAAAGTTCTCTATAGGGTTAATCCAATGCCAATCAAAATCCCAAAGGCATTTCTTGTAGAAATAGAGAAAGCAATCATGAAATTCATATGAAAAAATAAAAGACCCAGAATTGCAAAACAATGCTAAGCAGGAAGTGTGAATCAGGTGGTATAGCGATACCAGACTTGAAACTATACTACAGAGCAATAGTAACAAAAATAGCATGGTACTGGTACCGAAAAAGGCAGGTGGACCAATGGTACAGAATAGAGGACACAGAAACCAATCCACAAAACTACAACTATCTTATATTTGATAAAGGGGCTAAAAGCATGCAATGGAGGAAGGATAGCATCTTCAACAAATGGTGTTGGGAAAACTGAAAATCCATATGTAACAAAATGAAACTGAATCCCTTTCTCTCGCCATGCACAAAAGTTAACTCAAAATCGATCAAGGAGCTTGATATCAAATCAGAGACACACTGTCTGATAGAAGAAAATTTGGTTACGATGTACATACTGTGGGGTCGGGCTACAGATTCCTCAATAGGACACCCATAGTACAAGAGTTAATAACTAGAATCAACAAATGGGACTTACTCAACTAAAAAAGTTTTTTCTCAGCAAAAGAAACAATAAGAGAGGTAAATATGGAGCCTACATCCTGGGAAGAAATCTTTACTACTCACACTTCAGAGAGAGCCCTAATATTCAGAGTATACAAAGAACTCAAAAAATTAGACAATAAGATAACAAATAACCCAATCAACAAATGGTCCAAGGACCTCAACAGACACTTCTCAGATGAGGACATACAATCAATCAATAAGTACATGAAAAAATGCTCACCATCTCCAGCAGTCAGAGAAATGCAAATTAAAACCACCCTAAGATACCATCTCACTCCAGTAAGATTGGCAGCCATTATAAAGTCAAACAACAAGAAGTGCTGGCAAGGATGTGGGAAAAGAGGTACACTTGTACATTGCTGGTGGGACTGCAAATTGGTGCAGCCAATTGGGAAAGCAGTATGGAGATTTCTTGGAAAGCTGGGAATGGAAGCACCATTTGACCCAGCTATTCCCCTTCTTGGTCTATTCACTAAAGACCTAAAAAGAGCATGCTACAGGGACACTGCTACATCGATGTTCATAGCAGCACAATTCACAACAGCAAGACTGTGGAACCAACTTAGATGCCCTTCAATAGAATAATGGATAAAAAAAATGTGGCATTAACACACAATGGATTATTACTCTGCATTGAAAAATGAAAAAATCACAGAATTTGCAGGAAAATGGATGGCATTAGACTGGATTATGCTAAGTGAAGCTACACAATTCCTGTAAAACAAATGCCAAATGTCATCTTTGATATAAGGAGAGTAACTAAGAACAGATAGGGACAAAGAGCATGACAAGATGATTAACATTAAACAGGGATGAGAGGTGGAAGGGAGGGAGAAGGGAAATTGCATGGAATTGGAAGGAGACACTCTGGGTTATACAAAATTACAAACAAGAGGAATTGAGGGGAAAGGGAAAAATAATACAAGGGGGAGAAATTTATTACAGTAGAGGGAGTAGAGAGAGAAGTGGGCAGGGGCAGGGAGGCTAGGGGGGATAGTAGAGGATAGGAAAGTCAGCAGAATACAACAGACACTAGTATGGCAATATGTGAATCAATGGATGTGTAACTGATGTGATTCTGCAATCTGTATACAGGGTAAAAATGGGAGTTCATAACCCACTTGAATCAAAGTGTGAAATATGATATATCAAGAACTATGTAATGTTTTGAACAACCATAAATAAAAATAAAAAAAAAAACTATCTTTGGTGCATAATGCACACAATTCTAATATTTCTACAGTAACTGACCCAGTTTAACATCAATGCAAGTAGATTCCTATTGGACATGATGTGTATTTTGACTTTCACTTTTATTCAACACTGATACATTACTATTTCAAAAGTTTATGCACATAACAGGATATATATTTCATTAACAATTTAGAAAATTTATAGGCATTTGTTTCACTTTCAATCACTTCCTGCATCAGAACACATGGATTCCTCCATATTTCTTGACTGGTCTTTTCATGAGACTTTTTTCCAAACATATTATTTTCGATTTCCATAATCACTTTTGAAACAAAACTCACACACACTTCATGATAAACAATAACCCTAAGATTACCATTAGATATATAACTGGTTGGAGTGAATGATTGTATGTCAATATATGATTTCCTATATATTTTCAGATATCAATTCAATCCATTATTTAAAGTGGAACCAGTTATAATATTTATTCACAGTATGGTCTATTCATGCATTATCTCTATATTCATAGACACAGGGTACACCACTTTTTACCCCCAATACTAATTTATATGTCTTCAAATATTGCTCCCAGTAATCGTGGAAGAAATACTCATGTCTTATGATCTACATATACATTTGATCACAATATTTTTCTGGGCACAAAATGCAAAAATCACACTTATGATTGTACCAAATACTAAATGGAAAGTGAACATGGATTACTAAAACGATAAATGTCCTGGTTGCCTAATGCTTTCAAATGTCATTCCTATTGGTGACGACATATTTGTTTCTTCCTAAGATTATGTATTCAATCTCAACCCTATTGAAAATGTCTAATCCTATCACTCACTGTATAATTGCCTAATTTCGTAAGGTCTGTATTGATATTTTCCTTTCTACATATTTTCCCCAGTTAATCATTGTGAATGACTCTTCACATGTGCTGAAATTTACATTCACTCTATAACCAAAACACTATTGCTACAGAACTTTTGCTCCATGTCCTATACTCACTCTATTTCCTAAACCTACTGACTACCTTCCTAATCCCACCGACTATCTCAATTTGAGTGGATGTTCTCTTCTAAAATCAATCTTCCAAGGTGTAAGGTCCTATGCCATTGATTATCGATTTATCTGAGACATCTGTGCAGAACGTAATTATAAGCTAAGTATCCCAATCAAGGGCCTAATGCCCTTCTGGGCTTCAAATCTTACCTAGATTTCTGTTTCCATACTTATATTTCACCTCTATAATCTTATAAATATCGCAGGTTCCCAATACTATTAATCATCCTTTGCAATGATTCGTAACCCAAATCAAACATGTTATTAACCCTAACCATACACTCTTCCCTCAATCTAACTTTGCAGAAGAGCAGGGACAGAGTTCGTCTTACAATACAGGAATGTAGGGTATCTTCCTCCTGCTGAGAACCTCAAATGTCCATGCAAATTTGATCCCTGGAGAAGATGTAGGCATCTATGAAGGACCTGAGAGAGCAAATGTCATCTTCCATCGCAAACAACCTTTCCAGGATGAAGGGTTGTGTCTGAATAAGCCTCTCTCTTGTTAATGTACACAAGATAGACCAAACCAGGCATGTGTGGAGAGCTGTTCCTGGGTGCCTATGGTTGATATACCATTCTAACTTGTAAAAGTGTCACAGGAAGTAAGGGCAGCCTCCATCTCATAGGAAAAAGTGGTTGCCAAGGCAATGACCTCAAAGAATTCCTGAAGGAAGTAATCTCACCTCACTTCCTTGGTGATGGAACTCTCTGAACTTGGAATCCGGGAAGCCAGGCACCCAGAGCCAGTCTCAGTCCCAGTCCCAGTGGTCTTATTTTTTGGAATTACCAAGGACAGAGTCAGTCTTTCTTGGTACCTACTGAGGTGAGGATGAACAAATGTCAGGAAAGCTCTGAAGAGGGGCCTTTCCTGAGACAGCAGGTAGTGGCTCACCGCTGGCTAGTGACAACTTCACAGATTTGGCCAACGAGACCATATCTGACACAGGACAGGCGATTTCATCAGAACATAGTTTGGCCCACCAGTCAGAAGACACTCCCAATAGTCACAGACCTACTTGGGGAAGGAGCTTCCTTTGTGTGTGTGGGTGTGGGTTTGAGATTTTGTCTCATGTTCTGAGAATAGGTAGGAAAGGCGGTTTGTTTGGTTTGGAGTGAACTGTTTCTGGTAAGTCGTTTGACAAGGCCAGTGTTTCTTTGTCTGTGTATCCCACTGTGTCCGTGGTTTTAGATATTAGAAAAGAGAATGAATCATTGGATGTGTCCTGTCTAGACTCAACTTGCCCAATTTATGAATGGACTGTGGCTTGACTTATGGGTGGACAACTCCAACAATCTTCCTAAGTTCCTCTTTTCTTCCTGAATTCTGGCCACTCTCCAGAATAGGCTCATGGTTTTTTGTCCAAAATATGTACCACCTCCAAGCTCTGTGACATGGCCATGTACTGGATAGCTGAAAGAAATGGGAGCATCTCAGAAAACTCAGATATTAGTTTGACCAGGAAATTCTAAGTGAAGAAACCCTTCTTTGGGCCTTTTGCTCACCAATTGTTCTGATGCCCTGAATGTCAGGAAGGTCTTTGCCTCAGGCCACACCATTGTAGAGCCTAAAGAAACAGTTTTCAAATGGAAATGAAAGGGCATCACCTGTGGCTCTTTGCTTAATTGCTTTGGAAAGGGATGTGTCTGAATCAGCCTTTTGGCCCTGTGTGAGACTGTGGCTTAGATTCTCAGCACCTGATGGATCTAAAGAAGGATCCCATGTGTGCATCAAAAACCAAAATGGACAAAAGAGCAGTCAGTGTGGATGAAGTCTCTCGCATTCCTCTGTAAGGTTCCTGTCATCCATCATGTGAGAATAGTGATAATTTGGTTCAAATGTGTTCCTCAAAACCCTGCAGAGGCTAGACCATAAGTGCTTGGTTTTTCTCAAGACTCCAATTCACATAAAGAATCTAAAACACACAGTCAGTAGGCCTCAAATTGGAGAAGCAGTGCCATATTAATGGCAGGCCTATTTGATCACTCTTGGTTCACTGGAAGGATGTCCTGGCCACCCTTATTTTAGGCAAATGAGGGGCAAGGGAGGTTATATTGGACACTGTCTTGGGCTGCACCCCTCATGGAAACCTCCAGCCAGAGATTATGATGATTGTGTAAATGGAAGAAGATGAGTGCCATGTGGAAGTGTTTTGGATTTAATTGTGGATATTTGTGTGACACTTGGAAGACATAACAAGGTCTACCTGGGCTTGAACTCTGGTGTGATTCCCCTTATAGACTGAGTTCAGGAACTGATCTCAGAGAAGTATTGCCATGTATTGTGTTGTGATTTAAGAGGCGATGTATGAGAGTCACCCTTGGAAACTGAGATCTAGCCCCAGAGTGGCTTTCCACAGAGCACTGGGATTTCAGCCAAGATAACACATGATTTCATTCGAAAGACTTGGCAGACATAGTTGAGAGTGAAAACACACATGGACCTCATATTGTAGACCTTAATGGGCCTGGCTTAATGTGACCTTTTGGCCATTCTTTGGGAAGCCTTGCCTGTGAGGGTTCTCCAGAGCTTTCATTGAAATAATCTTGCTCACCATTTACTGGTCCCTGAATGAATTGAAACCCACAGTGCCTCCAACTTCATCCTTGAAAAATGTCTAAATAAATACCATGAAATTTTTGAAATTCCCATGACCAGGTGGCACTGGAGAATCTTTGGATGTCCTGTTGCTGATCATGGATGTACCAGACAGTGCCTTGCTTGACTGGGTTTTATGAAAATTGTGTAGAACAGAGGTGCCAGAAAGTTGCAGCCTGCTGAGAAGTGGGCCTAGAGCTGTGGTGGGCAGGAGTGTGATAAAACATCTGTGTTGGAGCAATGTGGATCTTCCATTGACTTCCAAATGGCTTGTGGATTACATGAAGCAGCCAGCAGACCCTTGTAATTAAAGGCATCTTGTTATATGGAGAGGATTCAGGGCAATGTTCAGAATCAGGTTGCTATGGACAAGGATGCAATGTGGCAAGCTTTGAGGGATAGAAGCGTGGTTGGTGCGTTCTTCTGCAGACTCTGAACCACCACACATGACAGAACTCCCTCCAGCACTGTGTCTCAGTTGAACTCCTTGAATTTCATGAAGCAAATACCAAACTCCCAGTTCAGCAGCAAAAACCCCACAAAAAGTGGAGGAGGACCAAATGGCTTCACAGTCCAACGGGGAGACACTTAGCCCCCAGAGGCCACAGTTTACCTAAAAAGAAGAAAATCAACACTGCTACCTCATGTTCATTGGAAAATAAGATACCATGTCCTCCACATCACATAGAGGCAGACCCAGCTTTGATGGTCTCACTACAAAGGAAGCCAATTCTCCTGACAACAACATATTTTTCACGTTCCCAAACTCAGAGGCAGTTGCTCTAAAAGTTTTTAGGCCAGCAGAGCTCCATGTTTGTGGAGTGTTTACCCTGTCCCTTACTTTTGGAAACTCCTCTACAACCTCCAAGGTTGTGAACTCCTGTGCATTTTCCATTCCAGATATGTATTCACTGATTTTCTATCTATTCTCCTCTAACTGTGTCTTACTTGGGGTGAAGGTAATTTCAAGGCATTGTTCTGGATGAGAGTGGGAGGATATTTGTGTAGCATATATTTTCATACAAATTGGATTCAATTTCCAATTTTCTTTTTGAAATACTGAATCCCTGACACTAACCCATACATACTAGAGTCAGACAACTCATCCTAATATGATAGAGAAAAATAACACAAACCTATAGAAATACAAGCAGTTCATTGGAGGCATGTTGTATAGTTGGACTTGCATTTTGCATTATACAAGGTAGGAGTTATAAATCTAGTCAATGTTTAATAGAAAAAGATCTCCATGTGTTTTTAAAGTTAACAAATATGAGAATTCATGTTTCCCTTTCTCTTTAGCCTATTCACACTTGTATATTTATATGCATATATAGAATCCTACCAGGTATCACACGTACATCTTTGTGAGGTGGCTGACTTGGCAGATACAAATTGTGAGAAGAGATCACTCCTCCTAAATGCTGTTGGAACTGAAAATTCAACCTATAAGGAGCGTCCTAGTAGAACAACATTATACGTAAACTCATGTTCAGTAAAATAAATATTTTTGCATCTGTGGATGATATATATTTACTGATGAATTTCGATTGGCATTTATATTGCTACTTTTTAATGTCTGTGAGTGTTTTGTGTGTGTGTTTGTGTGTGTGTGTGTGTACACTCTCCAGATTTTTCAAAATATGAAATATATGTGTCAAATATACACTCTCTAAATTCATTTATGTTCATGTATGTGGATTTTTAAGCAACTTTTCACAAGATTATTCTTGTGAAAAGTTGATTAAAAATATTCAGAAATATTCATCCACCTGAAATACATATTTGTTTCCTAGTACTGAAAACTAACTTCAGGGAATGATGCATACAAATCCTAATTATTCTACAGTAACTGACCCAGTCTAACATCAATGCAAGTAGATTCCAATGGGACATGATATGTAATTCTTTATTCATTTGTATTCGACACTTTTACATTATTATTTCTTCAGTATTTGCACATCATAGGATATACATTTCATCCACAAGTTCACAAATTTGTAGGCATTTGTTTCAAATTTAATCACTTTTTGCTTCAGAACACATGTATTGTCAAGGTTTCTTTACTGGTATTTTCATGAGTCTTCTTTCCAAACACATTATTTCCATAGTCACTTTTGAAGCAAAACTCACACACTCTTCATGATAAACCAAAACACGAATATTACCATTAGATGTATAACTGCTTGGAATGAATGATTGTATATCAATATACGATTTCCTGTGATTTTTCAGATATTAGATCAATTCATTTTTTAAAGTTGAAAAAAGTTATATTATTCATTCACATTATGGTCTATTCATTCTTTATCTCTATATTCATAGACACAGGGTACACCTCTTTGTACCCCCGATTCTAATTTTACATCTTCAATATATTGCTTGCAGAAATGTTTGAAGACATACTCATGTCACCTGATGTACATATACATTTTATCAAAGTAATATTCTGGACAAAAAAATGTAAAGGTCACATTTATGATTGTACCAAAGCCTAAATGTAAAGTGTACATGAATTACTAAAAACATCCATGTCCAGGTTGCCTAATGCTGTCAATTGTCAATCCTATTGGTGACTACATATTTGTTTCTTCCTAATTTATATATTCAAACTCAACCCTGTTGGAAATGTCTAATCCTATCACTCACTTTATACTTTGCCTGATTTCATAATGTTTCTATTGATATCTGCTTTTCAACAAATTTTCCCAAGTTGATCCTAGTGACTGACACTTCATATGTGCTGACATTTACATTCACTCTATAATCGAAACCCTATTGCTAAAGAACTTTTGGTCCAAATCCTATACTCACTCTTCTTTCTAAACCTACCGACTATCTTCCTAATCCTACCGACTATCCCTTTTTGACTGGATGTTCTCTTCTACATTCAATAAAATGTCCTATGCCATTGTATATCGAATTATCTGAGACAATTTTGCAGAGCATAATTCAAAGCTAAGTATCCCAATCAAGGGCCCAATGTCCTTCTGGGCTTCAAATCATACCTAGATTTCTGTTTTCATACTTATATTTCACCTCTATATTCTTGTAAATATCGCAGGTTCCCAATAGCATTATTCATCGCACAGAATGATTCGTAACCCAAATCAAACCTGTTATTAACCCTAAACATACTCTGTTCCCTCAATCTCATTTTACAGAAGAGCAGGGACAGAGTGGTTTTTACAATACAGGAAACTTGGGGACCTTCCACCTGCTGAGAACTTCAAAGGTCCATGCAGAAATGATACCTGGAGAAGTTGTAGGCAGGTATGAAGGACCTGAGAGAGCAAAAGTCATCTTCCAATGCAAACAACCTGGTCAGGATGAAGGGATATGTATGAATCAGCCTCTCTCTTCTTATTGTAGAGAAGATGGACCAAACCAGGCCTGTGTGGAGAGCTGTTCTTGGGTGCCAATGGTTGATATACCATACTACCTTGTAAAAGTGTCACAGGAAGTAGGGGAAGGCTCCATCTCATGGGACCTTTGGAAGCAACTGTTAGGACAAAGTCGTTGCCAAGGCAGTGACCTCATTCAGTTCCAAAGAAAGTGACATACCTCATTTCCTTGGTGATGGAACTGTCTGAACTTGGTATCCAAAAAGCCAGGCACCAACAGGCAGTCCCAGTCCCAGTCCCAGTGGGCTCACTTGTTTGGATTTACCAAGGACAGAGTCAGTTTTCTTGGTACCTAATGATGTGAGGATGGCCAAATGCCAGGAAAGCTCTGAAGATGGACCTTTCCTGAGAAAGCAGATAGTGGTTCACCACTGGCTCCTGACAACTGCACAGAGTTGGCCAAGGAAACCAGATCTGAGAGAAGACAGACCATTTCAGGGGAACATAGTATGGCCCACCAGTCAGAGGACACTCTGGATAGTCACAGACCTACTTGGGTGAAGGAGGTGCCTTTGTGGGAGTGTGTGTGGGTTTATTGTTTTGTCTCATGTTCTGAGAATAGATGGGAAAGGCGGTTTGGTTTGGAGTGGACAGTTTCTAGTAAGTTGTTTCACAAGGTGAGTGTTTCTATGTCTGTGTATCCCACTGTGTCCATTGTTGTAGACATTGGAAAAGAGAATGCATTAATGGATGTGTCCTGTCAAGTGTAAATCTTCCCATATTTCAACCTGCCCAATATATATGAATGGAGTGCAGCTTGTCTTGTCGATGTGCAACACCTGCTATCTTTCTAAGTTGCTGTTTTCTTCCTGAATTCTGTCCACTCTCTAGAATAGGCTCATGGATTTATGTTCAAAATATGTACCACCTCCAACTCTGTGACATGGCCATGTACTGGATAGCTGAAGAGAATTGCGAGCATCTCAGAAAACTCAGATATCAGTGTGACCAGGAAAGTCTCAGTGGAGAAACCCTGCTTTGGGCCTTTTGCTTACTTATTGTTGTTTTTCACTGAATGTCAGGAAGTTCTTTGCCTCAATCCACCCCTTTGTGAAGCCTGAAGTAAACAGTTTTCAAATGGAAATGAATGGCATCACCTGTGGCTCTTTGCTTAATTGCTTTGGGAAGGGATGTGTCTGAATTAGTCTCTTGGCCATGTGTGTGGCTTTGAGTTAGATTCTCAGCACCTGATGCATCTAAAGAATGATCCCATGTGTGCATCCAAAACCATAATGGCAAAAAAATCATTCATTATGGATGAAGTCTCTTGCCTTCCTCTGTTAGGTTCCTGAACTCCATCAAGTGAGAATAGGGATTCTTTGGGTCAAATGAGTTCTTCAATACCCTGCAGAGGTGCTTGGGTTTTCGAGTAACTCCAAATCACATAAGAAATTGATACCTGAAATCAGTAGGCCTCAAATTGGAGAAACACAGAAGAATTAACGGCAGGCTTATTTGATCACTCCTGGTTCACAGAAACGGTGTCCAGGCCACCCTGACTTTAGGCAAATGAGGAAAAAGCGAGCTGATTTTGGACACTGTCTTGGCTTTTCTCATGACTCCAATTCACATAAAGAATCTACACCCCACAGTCAGAGAGCCTCAAATTGGATAAGCGGAGCAGTATTAAGGGCAGGCCTATTTGATCACTCCAGGTTCACAGGAAGGGTGCCCAGGCCACGCTGAAGTTAGGCAAAAGAGGTGCAAGAAGCTTATTTTGGACATTTTCTTGGGCTGCACAACTCATGGAAAACTCCAGGAAGAGGTTATGATTAGTGTCTATATGGAAGAAGAATAGGGCCATGAGGGAGTATTCTGGTTTTAATTGTTTTCATTTGAGTAGCGGTTGGAAGAGTTGTCTGGGTCCACCTGGACTTGAACTCTGGTGTGATTCTCCTTATAGACTGAGTTCTATAACTGACCTGAGAGAAGTATTGCCAAGAATTGTGTTGGGATTTTAGGAGGCCAGGCATGAAGTTGCCATTGGAACCTGAGATCTAGGCACAGGTTGGCTTTCCACAGAACACTGCGAATCTCAGCCAGGATATTACATGATTTTATTCTGAAAGACTTGGCATGCATTATAGAGATTCAAAACCCACATGGACCTCGCTTTATAGACCTCAATTGGCCTCGCTTCATGTGACTTTTTGGCCACTCATTGGGTAGCCTTGCTTGTGAGAGTACTCCAGAGCTTTGCCTGAAATTAGTTTCCTAACCCTTTAAGGGTTCCTTAATGAATTGAAACCCACAGTGCCTCCAACTTCATCCATGAAAAATTGCTAGATAATTACCATGAAATTTTTAAAATTCCCATGACCAGATGTCACTGGAGAACCTTTGATGTCCTGTTGATGATCATGAATATACCAGACAGGGCCTTGATTGACTGGGTTTCATGAAAATGGTGTAGAACAGAGATGCTAGTAAGTAGGAGCCTGGTGAGTAGTGGGCCTAGAGAAGTGTTATGCAAGTGAGTGATAAAACATCTGTGGTGGGGCCATGTGGATCTTCCATTGGCTTCCAAATGGCTTGAGACTGACATGGTGCAGCCATCAGACCCATATACGTAAAGGCATATTTTTATATGGAGAGGTTTTAGGGCAATGTTCAGAATCATGTTGCTATTGTCAAGGGGGCAAGCTACGTGGGATAGAACCCTGGTTGGTGCATTCTCCTGGAGACCATGCCCACCACAGCTGACAGAACTCCCTTCAGCACTGTCTCCCATTTGAACTCATTGTATTTCATGAAGCAAATACCAAACTCCCAGTGCAGCAGCAAAAAACATGACGATAATTGGAGGATGACCAAGTTGTGTCACAGTCCACACGGGGAGACACTTAGCCCTCAGTGGCCACAGTTTACCTACAAAGAGAGAATTCAGCACTGCTGCCTCATTTTTATTGGAAAATAAATAACCATGTCCTCCAGGTCACATAGAAGCAGATCGAGCTTTGATTGTCTCACTACAAATAAAGCTAAAGCTAATGAAAACAACATATATTTTAAGTGCCCAACCTCAAAGGCAGGTTCTCAAAAAGTCTTTAGGCCAGCAGAGCTCCATGTTTGTGGAGTGTTTACCCTGTCCCTTACTTTTGGAAACTCCTCTACCACCTCCAAAGATGTGAAATCTGGAGCATTTTCCATTCCTGATAGGTATTCACAGATTTTCTAACTCTTCTTCTCTAATTGTGTCTTACTTGGGGTGAAGGTAATGTCAAGGCATTGTTCTGGAGGAGAGTGGGAAGAATTTTCTGTAGCATATATTTGCATACACATTGGATTCAGTTTTTTATTTTCAATTCAAAATACTGAATCCCTGACTCTAACCCATACCCGACCAGACTCTGACTACTAATTCTAATATGATGGAGAAAACTAACCCAAACAGAATAGAAATACAAGCAGTTCAGAGTAGGCCTGGTGTATTGTTGGACTTGCCTTTTGCATGATACAGAGTTGGAGTCATGAATCTAGTCGATTTGTTGTTGAAATAGTTGTCCATGTATTTTTAAGGTTAACAAATATGTGAATTCCTGTCTCCCTTTCTCTGTATTCTTATATGCACATATAGATTCCTACCTGGTACCACACGTACATTCTTGTGAGGTGGCTGACTTGGCAGATACAAATTGTTAGAAGAGATCACTCCTACTAAACTTGTTGGAATTGGATATTCAACCTATGGGTGAGCTTGCTAGTTGAAGAGCATTATACATAAATCCATGTTCAGTAAAATTAATATTTTTAGATCTCTGGATGATGCATATTTTATAATGAATTTTGATTGACATATATATTGCTACTTTTTTGTCTGTGTGTGTGTTTTGTATATATATATATATATATATATATATATATATATATATATATATATACACTCTCCAGATTTTTCAAAATATGAAATATATGTGTCTTATATACACTACCTAAATTCATTCATGTTTATGTATGTGGATTTATAATCAACTATTCACAAGATTATTCTGAGAAATATTCATCCACCTGAAATTTGCCTAATGATCTCAAATGTCAATCCTATTTGTGACTACATATTTGTTTCTTCCTAAGATTATATATGTAAACTCAACCCTGTTCAAAATATCTAATCCTATCACTCACTTTATACTTTGCCTGTTTTCATAATGTCTCTATTGATATCTGCTTTCCTACATATTTTCCCCAGTTCATCATTGTGACTGACTCTTCACCTGTGCTGACATTTACATTCACTCTCTAATCGAAACCCTATTGCTAAAGAACTTTTTTTTCCAATTCCTATACTCACCCTTATTCCTAAAAGTACTGACTATCTTCCTAATGCTATAGACTATCCCTTTTTGACTGGATGTTCTCTTCTACATTCAATCATCCAAGTAAATGTGGGGCGAGCTTCAGAGGAGGAGACAACCAACAGACTATCTCATGCAACATCAAAGGGTTTTTTTGGTGTCCAGCATGCTGGGGCTCAGAGATCACTTGAATCGAGCAGATAGCCCTGAGAATAGCTTAAGTAGAGCTTATATACTTTCCCTGGAGAGGGCAGGGAGGGAATTTTATTGATGGGTCAGGGCGAGTGGGTGGTTTGCGTGCAACTGGGTGAGGGAGTACATTCTGCAGTTGCACAGTTGGGGACAGAACATTCTGGGAACAAGATTTGCAAGCATTTCTCAAGATTTCAACAGTGTTTTGTTAAGCATACAGAAAAATAAGAAGTGACAAGTACCTATTTTATTAACCTTTAATTCCCCACTTCTTCTTCTGGCTACTTTAAATCATAAAAATGATCATTGGAGGGTGTCACATTCTATGTCTGCTAGTGGGGTATTACCATAAGTTTAACTCGTCCAATTTGAGCCTGGAGAAAAGAAATTACACGGTTGAGCAAACAGGGTTTAGAGTTAGCAATAATATGAGGATTATTATTTGACCTGCCAGGTTGATAAAAACGTAGTTAACCAGGAGGAGTGTGTGAACCAAGACTCAAGCCACCCTTTTTGGGCCTCTCTCTCTTGTTGATGCTCTTCAAGGTGTCTTTTAAATTTACTCATAGATTTTATTACAACTCCAGTATGGTCAGCATAAAAACAACATTCTTTCCTCAATGCATCACAAAGGCCCCCTTCTCTAATAAAGAGGAGGTCCAACCCTCAACTGTTCTGTAAAACAACTTCAGAGAGAGAGGTTAAAGATTCATGCAAAGCTCTGATGGGGGTTTCTAATATCTTAGTTTTGCTCTATTGCTGCTTCTAATTGGGTCCTTTGTTGTGTCCCATGGACAATGGCAGTGGCTCCTGTGCCCACCCGTGCAGCAACTCCTATTCATAATAGGATGGCTAAAGTGAGCGATACATGTTCCCAGTGGAACCGGTTGTATGCCCCCCCCATTTGATCTTCAAACGAACCTGCATCATGATAGAGCACTCTGGGAAACATCTGCACCATTTCAAAATTAATCCCATCTGTTGACCATTTCATGAAAACATAAACAATGTTTAAGTATATAGAATTATGCTGTTGTAGGGACAGACAAGGCAAGGCACCTAAGGCACTGAAGACAGGGAAACAGTCCTATTTTGTTGCAACCGGATTCAGAGGGCATTGCTTCTGTTGTAATCAATTAATCCCCTGAAACTCAAATTTAGGTAGTTTCAGAATTTTGTACCCAGCATATAAGGATGGGGCTCAGAAGTTTACAGTCTGCAGAAGTTCAAAAAAGCAGTATTTGTTTCTGATTTTTCCTCTGTTCTGGGCAAGTTAAATTTTCAAGGACACATGGGAGGGGGAGAGCTTTTTATTCCCTTTCTTATTTTCCCCCTGCCAGCTGTTACAACGGAGCCCATTTGGTAATTTCTTTATCTTAGAAATGTAGCCATTTCTGTGAAGCCCCAGCTGAAGGCCAGAGGCCTTGTTCACATATTTTGTGAAAAACAAGTTAGGGGTTGTCTAGCTTAGAAGTACTGAGTTTTTTAACCAGTGGCCAAGTAGAACAGGGCAATACAAAAAGAGAAAGTTTATCTACATTGAACTCTTTATAGAAACTCTATGCTGAAAGTTCTAAATTCAGCCATGGTGAAGACTTCTGGAGAAGGACATTTAAGACTTTTCTGTGGGCCTGGTAAAGAGGGGGAATACGGGGAAGGTGGGGCTGAGAGAAGCTCTGAGGATCTGAGAATGAGGAAAAAGAGAGATGTAAAAAAATAATTGGAAAGGGGTTTGGGAATTTCCTAGCAACAAAACTTCAGCAGTAGAACAGGTAGAGCAGAGCAGAAAACGGGAGTGAGTATCCCAAAATTCTGTGAGGGACTTTAAATTTTAGTAACCTGTTTTCAGTGATGACAAAGCAACTTTAATGGCCATTTATATTACATCTTGGATATGGGTCTGAGAGCTCTCCTCAGCTCGTTTGAGCTTTGGGTTAGCTGGAAAGAGGACCTGGTGGGACCCGGTGAGGGCACTGACAGGAGAAGAGAGGAATGAGTCGGTGGAGGGGTACCTCAGTACCTGCTACCTCACTAGTGGGCAATTGTCTGAGAACTGGTGGAGGTTTGGGTTTCTGATCTAGTAATTGGAGGGGAGAAATCAGGTTGCTGAGGTGGGAGTGACAGCAGAGAGTCTGGAGCAGAAGGCTGAGGATAAAAATTTATTGGAGAAGCATAGTTCAGGATGTGAGTGAAGGAGGGAAAAGGCTTCCACATAGGGGAATCTCCTTTCACCCTTTTGAGCACTTGCAGAAGTTAAAAAGGTCACGCAAAATTTGAGGATCTAGAGACCCCTCTGGGGGCCATCCTTTTTCTGTTTTCTACTTGGTAATATGGCCAATGCTGTGTACTGAATTTGATGAAGTATTGGGGTTCCATCAGGCAGCCCCTGTATGATCACATCTCCATGAAATACAGAAGAAGTCGGCTTTTCCCCCACACAGCCGTTACTGTTTGTGGCTTTGATAGTTTGCCGGGCAAACATAGTAATCTAGGCTAGCCAACCGCATCTGGCTCGCGTGTCCCTACATCCATAAAGTTTGTTTCCATTATCTATGGTACGGAAGGGATTTAATGGTATTTTAGTGGGATTTTCTTCATCAGGGATATCCCAATAAAAAAGACCTATGGCCAGCTGACAAATGTCTGGGTGGAGAGATGGCCACCAGGTCCCTAAGGGGGCTGTATGCGAGATAGATTATACTCTTTTCCAGTAGGATTTGTGATCAGCCATCGCTGCTTAACAGGCTGATGAGGGTTAGGACTACTTGTGGCCAAGGGGAGAGTATATAACCTTATCCACATGGCGAATACACAATTTGAAACTGTTACCAGTCTTTTCCAGTTTCCAGAAAGATTCTGGACAAGGAGCAGGCTTGAGATGAGAGACATGGATCCAGGAAGTGATTCTGTATACCTTTACCACTGTAGGTGTTATAAGTAACACCTGGTATGGTCCTTTTCAGCAGGGTACCAGGGATGACACCTGATGTCATCTTACATACATGAAGTCTCTTATTTGATATGGATGTGGAATCCCCTGGTACACAGTTTGGTAGGCAGTGGCCAGCTATTTTCACAGGTATCACTGAGTTCTTTCAAGAGCTTTAAGTCTGTCAACCAAGAGGGTGTGAAATGGATCCTTAGGTCTTACAGTTGGGCTTAGAAACCTTACTGGACGAGGGCCACCATAGAGAATTTCTCAGGGGGTAAGGCTACTCAAAGAAACAGAAGGATTTTTTCTTGCATGAAACATTGCATAAGTCAGGAGCATAGTCCAATCTTTTATGCTGGTCTCTAAGCTTAATTTCGTTAAGGTCTCTTTAATTGTTCTATTCATTCTTTCTACTTGTCCTGAACTCTGGGGTCTATAAGCACAATATAACTTCCAATTAATCCCCAGGTTCCTGGCTAACCCCTGACTTACCTGGGCCATGAACATCGGTCCATTATCAGATCCTATTACCGGCTTAGCTTCCTCCAATGGTAGAGAGGCTTAGTCAGAAGCAGGGGAATCACTTAGAGTGTGTTGTGTGTTAGGGGACGAGGGCAGTGGATAAGGAGGGGAAGAAGAGTCCAGTAGAGTCAAATCTTGTGACTCAGGGAGAACAGAGGGTGGAGGAGGTGGAAGAGGTGAGGGTTTGAGAGATCATGGGGGAAGGAGTATGAGCAGAGGCATGGGCAAGGAAAGGCTTCACCCATGGTGGAGGAGATTTGCAGAGGTTGGCAAAGTTATGATATATGGCTGTTGATCAGGATGGCTATGTGGCCCTGGCTGAAAGACAATATCTCTGACTTTTTAAATTAGTGGGAAGTAGAAAGATATTTCTAGGGCCCATACGACTCCAAAATGGGCCATTCTGAGGCACAGAGAGTCTGCCAGGTCTAGCGTTTTACTAAAAAAAGAAAGATACTGAGCCCTTAAGCAGACTTTGGTTCAGTGATCAAGGGTCAGGGACAGAGCCATTGAAGTGCTCTGTCCCATAATAAAAGGTACACAAACAGTAAAAGCAAAGTCACATGACACAGATAAGACAAGACCATGAAGACAGGCAATGGACGTCCAACACTGAGACCAGGAATGCGTAGCCGGCAAAACCCGATAGGATGGCAATACCTAATCTAAAACAAAATATCACTGAGTCGATGAAGCAATTGTTCCTTGATTCTCCGAGTCCTCTGCGGGGTCCCCCATGGAGGTGCCCTATGTCTCTGTGACACGTCTCTCAGCCACCGTCGGAGAGACCCCAGGCTCTTCATCTCCAGCAATTTTGCCAAGCCCTAACATGACACCTGAAACCAGAAAGAGGCGCCTTACTTGCTCCGAGAGAAGCCCGTTGGGGGTCTCTCATCCGCCACTGCCAGAACTCGGTGGAACCTCAATATGTAAAGGTCAGGCGAGTGTCGGAGGAAGAGACTACCAAGAGACTGTCTCATGCAACAGCAAAGGGTTTTTTTGGGGTCCAGCTTGCTGGGGCTCACAGCTAACTTAAATAGATCAGAGAGCTCTGAGAACAGCTTATGCAGAGCTTACATACATTTCTTGGAGAGGGAAGGGAGGGAAGTTTACTGATGTGTAAGGGTGAGTGGGCGGTTCGCGTGACACCGAGTGAGGCAGTACATTCTGCAGTTTGGCAGTTGGGAACAGTACATTCTAGAACAAGATTAGCAAACATTTCTCAAGATTTCAACAGTGTTTTGTTAAGCATACAGAAAAACAGGAAATTACAAGTACCTATTTTATTAACCTTTCACTACCGACTATCCCTTTTTGACTGGATGTTCCTTCTACATTAATTCATGCAAGGTACAAGGACCTATGCCATTGTATATCGATTTATCTGAGACATCTCTGCAGAACGTAATTCAATGCTGCGTATCCCAATCAAGGGCCCAATGCCCTTCTGGCCTTCAAATCATACTTAGATTTCTTTTTTCATACATATATTACACCTATATATTCTTATACACATAGCAAGTTCCCAATACCATTATTCATCCAGCACAATGATTTCTAACCCAAATCAAACATGTTTTTAACCATAATCATACACTGTTCCTTCAATCTAACTTTATAGAAGAGCAGGGAAAGAGTTGATTTTACAATAAAGAAATGTAGGGAAACTTCCACCTGCTGAGAACCTCAAAGGCCCATGCAGAAATGATCCCTGGAGAAGATGTAGGCAGCTATGAAGGACCTGAGAAAGCAAAAGTCATCTTCCATGGCAAACAACCCGGTCAGGATAAAAGGTTGTGTCTGAATTAGATTCTCTTCTTAATGTAGAGAACATGGACCAAAACAGGCCTGTGTGGAGATCTATTCCTGGGTGCCTATGGTTGATATACCATTCTAACTTGTGAAAGTGTCACAGGAAGTAGGGGCAGCCTCAATCTCATGGGACCCTTGGAAGCAACAGTTAAGACAAAGTGGTTGCCAAGACAGGGACCTCATTCAGTTCAGGAAGGAAATGACCTCACCTCACTTCCTTGGTGATGGAACTTTCTGAACTTTGGATCCAGGAAGCCAGGCACACAGAGCCAGTCCCAGTCCCCATCCCTGTGGTCTCACTTATTTGAATTTACCAAGGACAGTCAGTCTTTCTTGGTACCTTCAGACGTGAGAAGAACAAATGCCAGGAAAGCTCGGAAGCGTTGCTTTTCTTGAGAAAGCAGTTAGTGGCTCAGCGTTGGCTCCTGAGAAGTTCACAGAGTTTGCCAAGGAGACCAGATCTGAGACAGGACAGGCTATTTTGGGGGAACATATTATGGCCTACAAGTCAGAGGACACTCCGGATAGTCAAAGACCTACTTGGGGGAAGAAGGTGCCTTTGTGGGTGTGGTTGTGGGTTTGTGGTTTTGTCTCATTCTCTGAGAATAGGTAGGAAAGTCAGTTTGTTTCGTTGGAAGTGGACTGTTTCTAGTAAGTCGTTTAACATGGCGAGTGTTTCTCTGTCTGTGTATCTCACTGTGTCCGTGGTTGTAGACATTAGAAAAGAGAATTCATGAATGGATGTGTCTTGTCGAGTAGAAAGCTTCTCAGCATTCATATTGCCCCATTTATGAATGGACTGTAGCTTGCCTTATTGATGTGCAACACCTGCTATCTTCCTAAGTTCCTGTTTTCTTCCTGAATTCCGGCCAATCTCAAGAATAGGCCTATGGTTTTGTGTCCAAGATCTTTACCACCTCAAAGCTCTGTGACATAACAATGTACTGGATAGCTGTAGGGAATGGGGAGCATCTCAGAAAACTCAGATATCAGTGTGACCAGGAAAGTCTCAGTGGAGAAACCCTGCTTTGGGCCTTTTACTTACCAATTGTTCTGTTGCCCTGAATGTCAGGAAGGTCTTTGCCTCTGGCCACCCCTTTTTGAAGCCTGAAGAAAACAGTTTTCAAAGGGAAATGATTGGGCATACCTGTGGCTCTTTTCTTAAGTGCTTTGAAAAGGGATGTGTATGAATCAGCCCCCTGGCCCTGTGTGTGGCTGTGACTTAGATTCTCAGCACCTGATGGATCTAAAGAAAGTTCCCATGTTTGCATCCAAATGAAAAATGGCCAAAAGAGCAGTCATTGGGATGAAGTCTCTTGACTTCCTCTGTAAGGTTCCTGAACTCCATCAAGTGAAAATAGGGATCCTTTGGGTCAAATGAGTTCTTCAAAACCTACAGAGGCAAGCCCATAGGTGTTTGGTTTTATCATGACTAAAATTCACATAAAGAATCTAAACCCCACAGTCAGTAGCCCTCAAATTGGAGAATTGGAGCGGTATTAATGGCAGGCCTATTTGATCACTCCTGGTTCACAGGATGGGTGTCCAGGCCACCTTGACTTTAGGCAAATGAGGGTCAAAGGAGCTTATTTTGGACACTGTCTTGGTCTGCGCCCCTCATTTAAACATCCAGCCAAATTATGATGAGTGTCAATATGGAAGAAGATGAGGGCCATATGGGAGTGTTCTTGTTTTAATTGTGGTAATTTGTGTGGTAGTTGGAAGAGATGACTGGGATCACCTGGGCTTGAACTCTGGTGTGATTCCCCTTAAAGAATGAGTTCTGGATCTGACCTCAGAGAAGTATTGCCGTGAATTCTCTTGGGATTTTACTAGGCCACGCGTGAGAATCGCCTTTGGAAACTGAGATCTAGGCCCAGGATGGCTTTCCACGGAGCTCGGGGATTCTGAGCCAGGATATCACATGATTTACTTCTTGAAGACTTGGCAGCCCTAGTTGAGAGTCCAAACACATATGGACCTCACATTGTAGACCACAATGTGTCTGGATTCATGTGACCTTTTTGCCAGTCTTTTGGAAGGCTTTTCTGTGAGTGTTCTCCAGAGCTTTCATTGAAATGAGCTTCCTCACCATTTAATGGTTCCTGAATTAATTGAAACCCACAGTGCCTCTAACTTCATTTTTGAAATATGACTAGATTAATACCATGAAATTTCTGAAATTCCCATGACCAGGTGGCACTGGATAAACTTTGGATTTCCTGTTGCTGATCATGAGTGTACCAAAGAGTGCCTTGATTGACTGGGTTTCGTGAAAATGGTGTAGAACAGAGATGCCAGTAATTTGGATCCTGCTGAGTACTGGGCGTAGAGAAGTGGACTGTAGGTGTGTAAATAAATATTTTTGGTAGGACCACCTGGATCTTCCATTGGCTTTGAAAGACTTGCGACTGACATGGTGCAGGCATCAGACCTTTATATGTAAAGGCATCTTGTCATATGGAGAGGTTTCAGGGCAATGTTCAGAATCAGGTTGCTATAGTCAAGGGGAAAGCTATGTAGGATAGAAGCCTGGTTCGTACATTCTCTTCGCGACCCTGACCAACCACACATGACAGAACTCCTCCAGCATTTTTATCCCAGTTGAACTCCTTGTATTTCGTGAAGCAAGTACCAAACTCCCAGTGCAGCAGTAAGAAACACCCTGGAAAGTGGAGGATCACCAAATGGCTTCACAGTCCACATGGGAGACACTTCAGCCCAGTGGCCTCAGTTTACCTACAAAGAGAGAATTCAGCACCGCTGCCTCATGATCATTGGAAAATAAGAAACCATGTTCTCCAGGTAACATAGATGCAGACCCAGATTTCATGGTGTCACTACAAACGAAGCTAAATCTCCTGACAATTACATATATTTCTTGTTCCCAACCTCAGAGGAAGTTTCTCAAGAAGTCTTTAGGCCACCACAGCTCCATGTTTCTGGATTGTTTACCCTCTCCCTTACTTTTGGAAACTGTTCTACCACCTCCAGTGTTGTGAACTCCTGAGCATTTTCCATTCCACATAAATTCACAGATTTTCTAACTCCTCTCCTCTAATTGTGTCTTACTTTTAGCGATGGTTATGTCAAGGCATTGTTCTGGATGAGAGAGGGAAGATTTATGTGTATCACATTTTTGCATACACATTAGATTCATTTTCCTTTTTTCCATTTGAAATACTGAATCCCTGATACTAACCCATACCCTACTAGACTCTGACTACTAATCCTAATATCATGGAGAGAAAGAAACCTAACCGAATAGAAATACAGGCCTTTCATAGGAAGCATGGTGTATACTTCTATTTGCCTTCTGCATTATCAAGAGTATGTGTTTTAAATCTAGTCAACTTTTCATTGTAATATTTCTCCATGATTTTTTAAAATTATCACATATATAAATTCCTGTCTCCCTTTCTCTGTATCCTATTCAGCACATGTATTTTTTTTATGCATATATATAATATCCTACCTGGTATCACACGGACATTCTTTTGAGCTCCCTGACTTTGGAATATAAAATTGTGAGAACAGATGACTCTCCCTAAATAATGATGGAACTAAAAATTCAACCTATGGGTGAGCTTCCTAGTGAAAAACACTATACATAAATCCATGTTCAGTAAAATGAATATTTTTGAATACGTGGATGAATTATATTTCATGATGAATTTCGATTGGCATATATATTGCTAAATATTAATGTGTGTGTGTGTGTGTGTGTATGTGTGCATGTGTGCATGTGTGTGTGTGTGTGTTTGTGTATTTTTTTTAAATCTGGAAAAAATATATATGTGTGTATATATATATATATATATATATATATATATATATATATATATATATATTTTTTTTCCTCCAGATTTTAAAAAAAATATGAAAAATATGTGTCTTATTATACACTCCCTAAATTCATTTATATTCATGTATGTGGGTTCAAAATCCAATCTTTACAAGATTATTTTCAGCAATATTTATATTCCTGTAATACATTTTTGTTTCCTACTACTGAAAACTAAGTTCAGTAGGTGGTGCATACAAATCCTAATATTTCTACAGTACCTGACCCAGTTTAACATCAATGCAAGTATATTGCTATGGGACATGATGTGTATTTTGAAGTTCATTTTTATTCAACACTGGCATATTACTATTTTATCTGTTTATGGACATCATAGGATATATTTTTTCATCCACAACTTCACAAAATTATAGGCATTTGGTTCACATTCATTTACTTACTACTTAAGAACACATGTATTCCTCCATGTTTCTTTACTGGTCTTTTCACTAGACTTCTTTCTAAACACATTATTTTTGATTCCATAATCATTTTTGAAGCAATACTCACCCTTCACGATAAACCGTAACCCTAATATTACCATTACATATATAACTGGTTGGAATGATTGTATATATATCAATATAAGATTTCCAATATATTTTCAGATGCAAACTCAATCCATTATTTAAAGTTGGAACTAGTTATATACTTTATCACAATATGGTCTATTCATGCAACATCTCAATAATCATCAACACAAGGTACACCTATTTGTATCACCAGTACTAATTTATAAGTTTCCAGAATATTACTCCCCATAATGGTGGAAGAAATACTCATGTCACCTTATCAACATATACAATTTATCACGGTAGTATTCCGGACACAAAATGCAAAGGTCACACATATGATTGTACCAAAGCCTAAATGGAAAGTGACCATGGATTACTAAAATCATCCATGTCCAGGGTGCCTAATGCTCTCAAATGCCAATCCTTTTGATTACTACATATTTGTTTCTTCCTAAGATTATATATTCAACCTCAAGCCTGTTGAAAATGTCTAATCCTATCACTCACTTTATACTTTGCCTGATTTCCTAATCTTTCTATTGATATCTGCTTTCCTACATATTTTTCCCAGTTCATCATTGTGACTGTCTCTTCACATGTGCTGACATTTACATTCACTCTCTAACTGAAACCCTATTGCTAAAGAACTTTTGGTCCAACTCCTAGAGTCACTCTTCTTCCTAAACCTACTGACTATCTTCCTAATCCTACAGACTATCCCTTTTTGACTGGATGTTCTCTTCTACATTCAATCATCCGAGGTACACGGTCCTATGCCATTGTATATCGATTTATCTGAGTCCTCGGTGCAGAACATAATTCAAGCTAAGTATACAAATCAAGGGTTCTGTTGCCCTGAATGTCAGGAAGGTCTTTGCCTCAGGCCACCCCTTTGTGAAGCCTGAAGAAAATATTTTCAAATGGAAATAAATGGACATCACCTGTGGCTCTTTGCTTAATTGCTTTGGAAAGGGATTTGTCTGAATCTGCCTCTTGGCCCTGTGTGAGGCTGTGGCTTAGATTCTCAGCACCTAATGGATCTAAAGAAAGAACCCATGTGTGCATTCAAAACCAAAATGGCAAAAAGAGCAGTCATTGTGGATGAAGATTCTTGCCTTTCTCTGTTAGGTTCCTGACCCCCTTCAAGTGAGAATAGGGATCCTCTTTGTCAAATGAATTCTTCAATGCTCTGCAGATATGCTTGGGTTTTCTCATGACTCCAAATCACATAAAAAATCTATACCTGACATTCAGTAAGCCTCAAATTATAGAAACAGAGCGGATTTAATGGCAGGCCTTTTTGATCACTCCTGGTTCACAGGAAGGGTGTCCAGGCCACCCTGACTTTAGGGAAATTAGAGGCAAGGGAGCTTATTCTGGAAACTGTCTTTGGTTGCGACCCTCATGAACACTTCCATCCAGAACTTTTGATGAGGGTCTTTATGGACGAAGATGAGGGCCATGTGGGAGTTTTTTTGTTCTAATTGTGGTCATTTGTGTGGGGGTTGGAAGAGATGACTTGGTCCACCTGGGCTTGAACTCTGGTGTGATTTCCCTCAGAGCCTGAGTTCTGGAACGTACCTCATAGAAGTATTGAAATGAATTGTGTTGGTTTTTAGGAGGCCACGCATGAATGTCACCCTTTGAAACTGAGATCTAGGCCCAAGGTGGCTTTCCACAGAGCAATGGGAATCTCAGCCAGGAAATCACATGATTTTATTCTGAAAGACTTTGCAGCCATTGTTGGCCCTCGGAAGCAAGAAGGAGTGGCCATACTCATATCGATTAAAATCAACTTAAACCTAAGTTAATCAAAGTGATAAAGAAGGACACTATATACTGTTAAAAGGCACCATTAACCAATAAGACATAACAATTATCAATTTGTATGCATCAAACAATGGTGGTGCAAAGTCATAAAACAAACTCTCCTCAACTTCAAGAGTCATATAGGCTATAACACAATAATTACGGGTGACTTCAGCACACAACTCTCGCAATTGGACAGATCCTCTAGAGAAAATCTGAATTAAGAAACTATAGAACTTAATAGAACAATCAATAACCTAGACTTAACCAACATATATAGAATATATCAAACATCATAAAGTGGATACATGTTCTTCTCAGCAGCACATTGGTCCTACTCAAATATAGACCATATATTATGCCATATGGAAACTCTTAGTAAATATAAAAGTATGGAGATAATACCATGCACCATATCTGATCATAATGGAATGAAACTTGAAATTAATGATTGAAGAAGGAAGGAAAAATTCTACATCACATGGAAAATGAACAATATGTTACTGAATGATCAATGGGTTACAGAAGACATAAAGGAGGAGATAAAAAATTTCTTAGAGACAAATGACAATACAGACAAAACATACCGGATTCTATGGAAAACAATGAAAGCAGTTTTAAGAGGGAAATTCATTTCTTGGAATTCTTTCCTCAAAAAAAAAAAAAAGAAAAAAAACAACAAATAAATGATCTCACACTACATCTCAAAAACCTAGAAAAAAAAAGCAAAACAACAAATGTAGTAGAAGACAAGAAATAATTAAAATTAGAGGAGAAATCAACAAAATTGAAACAAAAAAATTGAAAAAATAAAACTTGGTTCTTTGAAAATAAATTAAATCGACTGGGCCTTAGCCATGCTAATGAAGAGAAGTAGAGAGAGAACTCAAATTACTAACATATGGGATAAAAAAGGCAACATCACAACAGACACTACAGAAATTCAGATGATAATTAGAAAGTATTTTGAAACCCCATATTCCAATAAAACAGAAGATAATGAAGATATTGATAAATTTCTTATGTCATATAATCTGCCAAGTTTGAGTCCGGAAGACTCACACAATTTAAATAGACCAATAACAAAGGAAGAAATAGAAGAAACCTTCAAAAGACTACCAACCAAAAAAAGCCCTGGACCAGATGGTTATACAGCAGAGTTCTACAAAACATTCAAAGATGAATTAATACCAATACTTTTCAAGCTATTTCAAAAAATAGAAAAAGAAGGAGTTCTTCCAAATTCATTCTATGAGGCCAACATCACCCTGATCCCAACACCAGACAAAGACACTTCAAAGAAAGAAAACTACAGACCAATATCTCTAATAAACTTGGATGCAAAAATTCTCAATAAAATCCTGGCAAATAAAAAACAAAAGCATATAAAAAAATTGTGCTTCATGATCAAGAGGGATTCATCCCAGGGATGCAAGGCTGGTTCAATATACGGAAATCAATAAATGTAATCCATCACATCAATAGACTTAAAGAGAAGAACCATATGATCATCTCGATAGATGCAAAAAAAGCATTCTACAAAGCACAGCATCCCTTTTTCTTTAAAACTCTATAAAACACTAGGAATAACAGGAACTTACCTCAACATGGTAATAGCTATATATGCTAAACCTCAGGCTAGCATCATCCTAAATGGAGAAAAACTGAAGGCATTCCCTCTAAAATTTGCAACAAGACAGGGATGCCCTCTATCACCACTTCTATTTAATTTAGTTCTTGAAATACTATCCAGAGCAATGATACAGACAAAGGAAATTAAAGGCATAAAAATAGGAAAAGAAGAACTTAAATTATCGCTATTTGTGGATGACATGATAATATATTTAACAGACCCAAAAGGGTCTACAAAGAAACTGCTAGAGTTAATAAATGAATTCAGCAAATTGGCAGGATATAAAATCAACACGCATAAATCAAAGGCATTCTTGTATATCAGCAACAAAACTTCTGAAATGGAAATGAGGAAAACCACTCCATTTACAGTATACTCAAAGAAAATAAAAAACTTGGGAATCAACCTAACCAAAGAGGTGAAAGATTGATACAATGAAAACTACAGAACCCTAAAGAGAGAGATAGAAGAAGATGTTAGAGGATGGAAAAATATGCCCTGTACATGGATAGGCAGAAATAACATCATCAAAATGGCGATATTACCCAAAGTTCTCTACAGGTTTAATGCAATGCCAATCAAAAACCCAATGGCATTTCTTGTAGAAATAGATAAAGTAATCATGAATTTCATATGGAACAACAAAAGACCCAGAATAGCGAAAGCAATTCTAAGCAGGAAGTGTGAATCCAGAGTTCAAACTGTACTACAAAGCAATAGTAACAAAAACAGTGTGGTACTGGTATCAAAACAGGCAGATGGACCAATGGTACAGAATAGAGGACACAGAGACATATCCACAAAATTACAACTTTCTTATATTTGAAAAGGGACCTAAAAGCATGCAATGTAAGAAGGATAGCATCTTCAACAAATGGTGCAGGGACAATTGGAAATTCATATGCAACAAAATGAAATGGAATCCCTTTCTCTCACAATGCATAAAAGTTAACTCAAAATGGATCAAGGAGCCAGATATAAAATCAGAGACACTGCGTCTGATAGAAGAAAAAGTTGGCTACGATGTACATACTGTGGGGTTGGGCTCCAAATTCCTTAATAGGACACCCATAGCCCAAGAGTTCATAAAAAGAATAAACAAATGGGACTTACTTAATCTAAAAAAGTTTTTTCTCAGCAAGAGAAACAATAAGAGAGTTAAATAGAGAGCCTACATCCTGGGAACAAATTTTTACCCCTTACACTTCAGATAGAGCCCTAATATCTAGAATATACAAAGAACTCAAAACAATTAAACAATGAGATAACAAATAACCCAATCAACAATGGGCCAAGGATCTTAACAGACACTTCACAGAGGAGGATATACAATCAATCAACAAGTACATGAAAAAATGCTCACCATCTGTAGCAGTCAGAGAAATGCAATCAAAACCACCCTAAGATACCATCTCACTCCAGTAAGATTGGCAGCCATTATGAAGTCGAACAACAATAAGTGTTGGTGAGGATGTGGGGTAAAGGGTACACTTGTACACTGCTTGTGGGCCTGCAAATTGGAGAGTCCAATATGGAAAGCAGTATGGAGATTCCTGGGAAAGCTGGGAATGGAACCACCATTTGAGATATCGCCCTTCTCAGACTCTTCCCTGAGGATCTTAATAGAGAGCAGTATAAGGATACTGCCACATCGATGATCATAGCGGCACAATTCACAATAACTAGACTGTGGAACCAAACTAGATGCCCTTCAATAGACGAATGGATAATAAAAATGTGGCATCTATACACAATGGAGTATTACACAGCACTGAAAATGACAAAATCATAGAATTTGCAGGGAAATGAATGGCATTAGAATAGATTATGCTAAGCGAAGCTATCCAATCCCTAAAAAACAAATGCCAAATGTTTCCTTTTATATAGAGAGAGCAAATAAGAAGAGAACAGGGAGGAAGAACATGAGAAAAATATTAAAACTAAACAGAGATGAGTGGGGGGAGAGAAAGGGAGAGAGAAGGAAAATTATATGGAAATGGTAGGAGACTACTCAATGTTACACAAAATTACATATAAGAGGTTGTGAGGCTAAAGAGGGGAAAACAAGGGAGAGAATTAAACAACAGCAGATGAGGTAGAGAGGGAAGATGGGAGGGGAGGGGGAATAGTAGGGGATAGGAAAGGTAGCAGAATTCAAAAATAACTAGTATGCTATTATGTAAAAACGTGAGTGTGTAACTGATGTGATTCTGCGATTTGTATTTGGGGTAGAAATGGGAGTTCATAACCCAATTAAGTCAAATGTATGAAAGATGATATATCATGAGCTTTATAATGTTTTGAACAACCAAAAAAAAAGAATTGAATTTCCAATATTTGAGTCATATAACAACTTTATTTTTTAATAAAATTGTCTTTTATTTGTTATCTTACTTGCTGGTATCTGCCTTTCAGTTTTAAAAAACTATGTGCTTTAGCCATTCATCCATGTAGTATGTAACAGAAAATTTTGAGTGTCTCCATATAACCAGATTGGCAAGGCATCAAGGTTTCCTTCACAAACAAGGTGAAGGCTTTGCCATTAGAAATTTAATATTCTGCAAAACAATTTTTTTTAACTTTTCAATTAAATTTCCAAAAAAATTTAGAAAAAAAAAAGAATCTAAACCCCACAGTAAGAAGGCCTCAAAGTGGAGAAGTGGAGCATTTACGGCAGGCCTATTTGATCACTGCTGGTTCACAGGAAGCGTGTTCAATCAACCCTGATGTTAGGCAAATGAGGGGCAAGGGAGCTTATTTTGGGCACTGGTTTGGATGTGCACCTCATGGAAAACTCCATCCAGAGGTTATGATGTGTGTTTATATGGAAAAAGATGAGGGCCATGTGGGAGTGTTTTGGTTTTAATTGTGGTCATTTGTGTGGTAGTTGGAAGAGATGACTGGGTCCACCTGGGCTTGAACTCTGGTGTGATTCCCCTTAGAGAATGAGATTTGGAACTGACTTCAGAGAAGTATTGCCATGAATGTTGTTGGGATTTCAGGAGGCCACGCATGAGAGTCGCCCTTGGAAACTGAGATCTTGGCCCAGAGAGGCTTTCCAGAGAGCACTGGGAATCTCAGCTAGGATATCACAGGTTTTATTCTGAAAGACCTGGCAGCCATCGTTGAGAGTCAAAACACACATGGACCTCACATTGGAGACCTCAATGGGCCTGGCTTCATGTGACAATTTGGCCACTCTTTGGGAAGCCTTGCCTGTGAGAGATCTCCAGATCCTTCATTAAAATGAGCTTCCTCAACATTTAATGGATCCTGAATGAATTGAAACCCACAGTACCAACAACTTCATATGTGAAAAATAGTTAGATAAATACCATGAATTTTTAGAAATTCTCATGACCAGGTGGCACTGGAGAACCTTTGGATGTCCTGTTGCTGATCATGAGTATACCAGACAGTGCCTTGATTGACTAGGTATCATGAAAATGGTGTAGAACAGAGATGCCAGTAAGTTGGAGCCTGATATGTAGTGGGCCTAGAGCAGTGGTGTGCAGGTGTGTGATAAAACATCTGTGGTGGGGCCTGTGGATCTGCCATTGACTTTCAAATGCCTTGACACAGACACGGTGCAGCCAGCAGACCCTTCTATATAAAGGCATCTTGTTATATGGAGATTTTTCACGGCAATGTTTAGAATCAGGTTGCTATGGTCAAGGGGCAAGCTATGTGGGATAGAAGCCTATTTGGTGCATTCCCATGCAGACACTGACCCACCACACGTGACAGAACTCCCTCCAGCACTGTGTCCCACTTGAACTCCTTGTATTTCGTGAAGCAAATACCAAACTCCCAGTGCAGCAGCAAGAAACACAATGAAAAGTCGAGGATGACCAAGTGGCTTCACAGTCCACATGGGGTGACACTTAGCCCCCGTGGCCACAATTTAGCTACAAAGAGAGAATTTAGCACTGCTGCCTCATGGTCATTGGAAAATAAGAAACCATGTCCTCCTGGTCACATAGATGCAGACCTAGCTTTGATGGTCTCACTACATCGGAAGTTAAAGCTCCTGAAAACAACATATATTTCAAGTGCCCAAGCTCAGAGGCAATTTCTCAAGAAGTGTTTAGGCCAGCAGATCTCCATGTGTGTGGAGTGTTTACCATGTCACTTACTTTTGGAAACTGCTCTATCAACTCCAAGGTTGTGAACTCCTGAGCATTTTCCATTCTAAATATATATTCACAGATTTTCTAACTCTTCTCCTCTAATTCTGACTTACTTGGGGCAAAGGGAGTGTCAAGTCATTGTTCTGGATGAGAGAGGGAAGATTGTTTTGTAGCACATATTTGCATACACATTGGATTCATTTTCCAATTTTCTGTTTGAAATACTGAATCCCTGACACTAACCCATACCCTACTAAACTCTGAGTACTAATCCTAATATAATGGAGAAAAATAACCCAAACAGAATAGAAATACAAGCATTTCAGAAGAAGCATGGTGTATAGTTGGAATTACCTTTTGCATGATATAAGGTAGGAGTTATAAATCTAGTAAATTATTTGTTGAAATAATTTTCCATGTGTTTTTAAAGTTAAGAAAAATGTGAATTCCTGTCTCCCTTTCTCTGTAGCCTATAAAGCAAATGTATTTTTATATGCACAAATAGAATCCTACCTGGTTTCACATATACATTCTTGTGAGGTGGCTGACTTGGCAGATACAAATTGTGAGAAGAGATCACTCCTCCTAAACGCTGTTTTAACTGAAAATTGAACCCATGGGTGATCTTCCTAGATGAACAACACTATACACATATTCATGTTCAGTAAAATGAATATTTTGGGATATGCGGATGAGTTATTTTTCATGATGAATTTCAATTGGCATATATATTGCTACATTATAATGTGTGTGTTTGTGTGTCTATATATACATTATATATATATATATATATATATATATATATATATATATATATATATATATATATTCTCCAGATTTACCAAAATATGAAATATATGTGTCTTCTTATACACCGCCTGAATTCATTCATATTCATATATGTGGATTTATAATCAACTTTTAAAAAGTTTATTCTCAGAAATATACATCCACTGAAATAAATATTTGTTTCCTAGTACTGAAAACTCACTTCAGGGAAGGGTGCTTACAAATCCTAATATTTCTACAGTAACTGACCAAGTTTAACATCAATGCAAGTAGATTCCTATTGGATATGGTGTGTTTATTAAAGTTCATTTTAATCAAACCTGGTACGTTATTATTTCTTCAGTTTATAGACATCATAAATTATATCCTTTCATTCACAAGTTCACAAATTTATAAACATTTGGTTCACTTTCAATCACTTCCTCCTTCAGAACACTTATATTTCTCCATGTTTCTTGACTGGTCTTTTCACTAGACTTCTTTCTAAAGACATTATTTTCTATTCCATAATCATTTTTGAAGCAAAACTCACACACTATTTATGATAAACGGTAACCCTAATATAACCATTAGATATATAAGTGGTTGGAATGAATGTATGTATATCAATAAATGATTTCCTCTATTTTTTCAGATATCAATACAATCCATTATTTAAATTTGGAACCAGTCATATAATTTATTCACAGTATGGTCTATTAATGCATCATCTCCATATTCATCAACACAGGGTAAGCCGATTAGTATCCCCAGTACTAATTTATATCTTTTCAAAATATTTCCCCCAGAAATGGTGGAAGAAATACTCATGTCACCTGATCTTCATATACATATTAACACAGTAATATTCTGGACACAAAATGCGAAGGTCACCCTTATGATTGTACCAAAGCCTCAATGGAATGTGAACATGGATTACTAAATATATCCATGTCCAGGTTGCCTAATGCTCTCAAATGTCAATCTTATTGGTGACTACAAATTGGTTTCTTCTTAAGATTATGTATTCAACCTCAACCCTGTTGAAAATGTCTAATCCTATCACGTTATACTTTGCCTGATTTCCTAATGTCTCTATTGATGTCTGCTTTCCTACATATTTTCCCCAGTTCATCATTGTGCCTGACTCTTCACATATGGTGTCATTTATATTCACTCTCTAACCAAAACCCTATTGCTAAAGTACATTTGGTCCAAATCCTAGACTCACTCTTCCTTCTAAACCTACTGACTATCTTCCTAATCCTACACACAATCCCTTTTTGACTGGATGATCTCTTCTACATTTAATCATCTGAGGTACAGGGTCTTATGCCATTGTATATCAATTTAACTGAGACCTCGGTGCAAAACATAACTCAAGCTAAGGATCCCAATCAAGGGTCCAAATCCTTCTGGGCTTCAAATATTACCTAGATTTCTGTTTTCATACTTATGTTCTACCTCTATATTCTTATAAATATCGCTGGTTCCCAATACCATTATTCATCCAGCAGAATGATTTCCAACCCAAATCGAACATGCTATTAATCCTAACCATACAATGTTCTTTCAATCTCACTTTACAGAAGAGCAGGGACAAAGTTGGTATTACAATACAGGAAGTTAGGAGATCTTCCAACTGCTGAGTACCTCAAAATCCATGCAGAAATGATCCCTGGAGAAGATGCAGGCAGCTATGAAGGACCTGAGAGAACAAAAGTCATATTCCATGGCAAAAAACATGGTCAGGATGAAAAGATGTGTCTGAGTCAGCCTCTCTATTCTTTATGTAGGGAAGATGGACCAAACCAGGCCTGTGTGGAGAGCTGTTCCCAGGTAACTATGGTTTCTATACCATTCTAACATGAGAAAGTATCACAGGAAGTAGGGCAGCCTCCATGTCAGAAGACAATAGGAAGAAACTGTTAGGACAAAGTGGTGGCCAAGACAGTGACCACATTCATTTTCTGAAGGTAGTGACCTCACCTCACTTCCTTGGTGATGGAGCTCTCTGAATTTTGTGATCCAGGAAGCAAGGCACCCTGAGCCAGTCCCAGTCCCAGTCGCAGTGGGCTCATTTCTTTGGATTTTCCAGGAATAGAGTCAGTCTTTCTTGGTACCTACTGATGTAAGGGTTGCCAAATACCAAGAAAGCTCTGAAGAGGGGTCTTTCCTGAGAGGATAGGAATTGGCTCACCACTGCGTCCTTACAACTTCACAGATTTGACCAAGGAGACCAGATCTGAGACAGAAAGGCCATTTCTGGGGAGCATTGTATGTCCTACCAGTCAGAGGACATTCCAGATAGTCACAGACCTACTTGGAAGAAGGAGGTGCATTAGAGGGTGTTGGTTTGTGTTTGTGGTTTTTTCACATGATCTGAGAATAGGTAAAAAAGGAGGTTTGTTTGGTTTGGAGTGGACTGTTTCTAGTAAGTCATTTGACAAGGAGACTGTTTCTGTGTCTGTGTATCCCATTGTGTTTTTCTTTGTAGATATTAGAAAAGAAAATAGCTCATTGGGTGTGTCCTGTCTAGTAGAAAACTTCCCAGTATGCATCCTTCCCAATTAATGAATGGACTGAGGCTTGCCTCATCCATGGGCAACACCTGCTATCTACCTAAGTTCTCATTTTTTTCCTGAATTCTGGCCACTCTCAAGATTAGTATCATGTATTTTTGTACAAGATACGTACCACCTCCAAGCTCTGTGACATGGCCATGTACTGGATAGTTGAAGAGAATGGCGAGCATCTCAGAAAACTCACATATCAGAGTAACCAGGAAAGTCTCCTAGGAGAAACCCTGCTTGGGGGCTTTTGATTACCTATTGTTCTGTTGCTCTGAATGTCAGAAAGGTGTTTGCCTCAGGCCAAACCTTAGTGAAGCCTGAAGAAAAGAGTTTTCAAATGGAAATGAATGGGAATCACCTGTGGCTTTTTACTTTATTGCTTTGGAAAAAGATTTGTCTGAATCAGCCTCTTGGCCCTGTGTGAGCCTGTGGTTTAGATTTTCAGCACCTGATGGGTCTAGAGAAAGATCCCATGTGGGCATTCAAAACCAAAATGGAAAAAAGATCAGTCATTTTGGATGAAGCCTCTCGCCTTCCTCTGTAATATTTCTGACCTCCATCAAGTGAGAATAGGGATCATTTGTGTCAAATGAGTTCTTCAAAGCCCTGCAGAGGCTGGACAATAGGTGCTTGCGTTTTCTCATGACTCCAATTCACACAAAGAATCTATACCCCACAGTCAGTAGGCCTCAAATTTGAGAAGTGGAGCAGTATTAACAGCAGTCCTATATGATCACTTCTGTTTCACAGGAATGTTGTCCAGGCCACCCTGACTTTAGGCAAATGAGGGGCAAGGGAGATTATTTTTGACACTGTCTTGGGCTGTGCCCCTGATGGAAACCTCCAGCTAGAGTTTATGATTAGTGTCTATATAAAAGAAGAAGAGGGCCCTGTGGGAGTGTTTTGGTTTTAATTGTCATCATTTGTGTGGCAATTGGAAGAGATGCCTGGGTCCACCTGGGCTTGAACTCTGTTGTGATTCCCCTTAGAGACTGAGTTGTGGAACTGAACTCAGAGAAGTATTGCCATGAATTGTGTTGGGATTTTTGGAGGCCACGCATGAGATTCGCCATTGGAAACTGAGATCTAGGCCCAGGGTGACTTTCCACAGAGCACTGGGAATCTCAGCCAGGATATCACAAGATTTTATTTTGAAAGATTGTCAGCCATAGTTGAGAGTCAAAACACACATGGAATTCACATTGTAGACCTCAATGGGCCTGGCTTCATGTGACCTTTTGCCCACTCTTTGGGAAGCCTTGCCTGTGAAAGTTCTCCAGAGCTTTCATTGAAATGAGATTCCTCACCTTTTAATGGTTCCTGTATAAATTAAATCCCACAGTGCCTCCAACTTCATTATTGAAAAATATCTAGATAAATACCATGAATTTTTTGAAATTACTATGACCAGGTTGCACTGGAGAACTTCTGAATGTCCTGTTCCTGATCATGATTGTACCAGACAGTGCCTTGATTGACTGGGTTTCATGAAAAAAGTGTAGAACATAGATGCCAGAAAGTTGGAGCCTGCAGACTAGTGGGCCTAGAGCAGAGGAGTGTAGGTGTGTGAAAAAAACATTTGTGGTGGGGCCACGTGGATCTGCCATTGGCTTAGAAAGACTTGTGACTGACATGGTACAGCCAGCAGACCCTTCTATGTAAGGGCATCTTGTTATATGGAGAGGATTCCTGCCAAAGGTCAGAATCAGGTTGCTATTGTCAAGTTGAAAAGCTATGTGGGATTGAAGCCTCACTGGTGCATTTTACTAACCCACCACACGTGAGAGTACATCCTCCAGCACTGTGTCCCAGTAGAACTCCTTGTATTTTGTGAAGCCAATACCAAACTCACAGTGCAGCAGTAAAAAACACCACGAAAGTGGATAATGACCAAATGGCTCTACAGACAACACAGTTAGATACTTAGACCCCAGTGGCCAAAGTTTACCTACAAAGAGAGAATTCAGCACTGCTGCCTCATGTTCACTAGAAAACAAAAAACCATGTCATCCAGGTCACATAGATGGAGACCCAGAATTGATGGTCTCACTACAAAGGAAGCTAAAACTCCTGACAACAATATATATTTTAACTGCCCGACCTCAGAGGCAGTTTCTCAAAAAGTCATTGGGCCAGCAGAGCTCCATGTTTGTGGAGTGTTTACCCTCTCCCTTTTTGTAACCCGTTCTACCTCCTACAAGTTTGTGAACTCCTGAGCATTTTTCTTTCCACATATGTATTCACAGATTTTCTAACTTTTCTCCACTAATTGTGTCTTATTTGGGGCGAAGGTAATGTCAAAGCATTGTTCTGGATGAGAGTGGGATGATTTTTGTGTAGCACATATTTGCATACACATTAGATTTATTTTCATATTTTCCATTTGAAATACTGAATCCCTGACACTAACCCATACCCTACTAGACTCTGACTACTAATCCAAATATGATGGAGACAAAGAAACTTAACAGAATAGAAATACAGGCCTTTCATAGGAGGCATGGTGTATACTTGGACTTGCCTTCGGCTTTATCAACGGTATGTGTTATAAATATAGTCAACTTTTCATTGTAATACTTCTCCATGAGTTTTTAAAATTAACACATATGTAAATTTCTGTCTCCCTTTCTCTGTAGCCTATTCATCACATGTATTTTTTAATGCATCTTTAGAATTCTACCTGGTATCACATGTACATTCTTGTGAGCTTGATTAATTTGGAAGATACAAATTGTGAGAAGAGATCACTCACTCTAAATACTGATGGAACTGGAAATTCAACCTATGGGTGAATTTCCTAGATGAACAATATTATGCATAAATAAATGTTCAGTAAAATGAATATTTTTGGATACGTGGATGATATCTATTTTATTATGATTTTCAAATGGCATATATATTGCTACATTTTAATGTCTGTGTATGTGAGTATCTATCTATCTATCTATCTATCTATCTATCTATCTATATAGATATAGATATCTACTCTTTAGATTTTCCAAAATATGAAATATATGTGTCTTATTATACACTTTCTAAATTTACTCATGTGTGTGTATGTGGATTTATAATCAAATTTTCACAAAATAATTCTTAGAAATATTCATCCACCTTAAATACATATTTATTTCCTAGTACTGAAAACTAAATTCAGTGAATGGTGCATACAAATCGTAATATTTCCACAGTGACTGACCCAGTTTCACATCAATGCAAGTAGACACCTATGGGACCATGATGTGTATTTTGAAGTTCATTTTTATTCAACACTGATACATTACTATTTCTGCAGTTTATGGACATAATAGGATATATTCTTTCATCCACAATTTCACAAATTTATAGGCATTTAGTTCACTTTCAATCACTTCCTACTTCAGAACACATGTATTCCTCCATGTTTCTTGACTGTTCTTTTAATGAGATTCTTTCCAAACACATTATTTTTGATTTCCATAATCATTTTTGAAGCAAAACTCAGACACTCTTCATGATAAACCATAATGCTAATATTACCATTAGATGTATAACTGGTTAGAATGAATTTATGTATATCAATATAAGATTTCCTATATATTTTCAGATATCAATTCAATCCATTATTTAAAGTTTGAACCAGTTATATTATTTATTCACAGTATGGTCTATTAAGGCATCATCTCTATATTCATAGACCGATGGTATACCTATTTGTATCCCAAATACTAATTTATAAGTCTTTAAAATATTGCTTTAAGAATATTGGAAGAAATACTCTAGCCACCTGATATATATATATATACATTTCATCACAGTAATATTCCTGACACAAAATGCAACGGACACACTTATGATTGTACCAAAGCCTATATTGAAAGTGAGCATGTATTACTAACAACATCCATGTCCTGATTAACTAATGATCTCAAATATCATTCCTATTGGTGAGTACATATTTGTTTCTTCCTAAGATTAAATATTGAAAATGAACCCTGTTAAAAATGTCTCATCCTATCACTCACTTTGTACTTTGCCTGATTTCCTAATGTCTCTATTGATATCTGATTTCCTACACATTTTCCCCAGTTCATCACTGTGACTGACTCTTCACATATGCTGACATTTACATTCACTCTCTAACAAAACCCCTATATCTAAAGAACTTTTGGTCCAACTCCTAGACTCACTGAAATGGGTTCTTCAAAGCCCTGCAGAGGGTAGCCCATAGGTGCTTGGGTTTTCTCATGACCCCAATTCACATAAAGAATCTATGCCCCACAGAGAGTAGGCCTCAAATTGGAGAAGTAGAGCAGTATTAATGGCAGGCCTACTTGATCACACCTGATTCACAGGAAGGGTTTCCAGGCCACCCTGAATTTAGGCAAATAAGGGGCAAATGAGCTTATTTTGGACACTGTCTTAGGCTGCGCCCCTCATGGAAACCTCCAGCAAGAAGTTATGATGAGAGTTTATATTGAAGAAGATGAGGGCCATGTGGGAGTGTTTTGGTTTAATTGTGGTCATTTGTGTGGTAGTTGGAAGAGATGACTGGGTCCACATGGGCTTGAACTCTGGAGTGATTCCCCTTAGAGACTGAGTTCTGGAAATGAACTCAGAGAAGTATTGACATGAATTGTGTTGGGATTTTAGGAGGCCACACATGAGAGTTGCCCTTGGAGACTGAGATCTAGGCCCAGGATAGCTTTCCAAAGAGCACTGGGAATCTCAGCCAGGATATCACATGACTTTATTCAGAAAGACGTGGCAGCCATTGTTGAGAGTCTAAACACACATGGACCTCAATTGTAGACCTCAATGGGCCTGGCTTAATGTGACCTTTTGGCCACTCTTTGGGAAGCCTTGCCTCTGAGAGTTCTCCTGAGCTTTAATTGAAATAATCTTCCTCACCATTTCATGGTTCCTGAATAAATTGAAAGCCACAGTGCCTCCAAATTCATCCTTGAAAATTGGCTATATAAATACCATGAATTTTTTAAATTCCCATGAACAGGTGGCACTGGAGAACCTTTGGATATCTGTTGCTGATCACGAGTGTACCAGACATTGCATTGATTGACTGGGTTTCATGAAAATGGTGAGAACAGAGATGCCAGAAAGTTGGAGCCTGCTGACTAGTGGGCCCAGAGCAGTGGTGGGCAGGTGTATGATAAAACATCTGTCGTGGGGACACGTGGTTCTGCCATTGGTTTCCGAATGATTTGTGACTGACATGGTGCAGCCAGCAGAACCTTACAAGTAAAGGGACCTTGTTATATGGAGAGGTTTCAGAGCAATGTTCAGAATCAGGTTGCTATGGACATGGGTGCAAGCTTTTTGGGATAGAAGCCTGGTTGGTGCATTCTCCTGCAGACCCTCATCCACTACACGTGAGAGTACTCCCTCTAGCACTGTGTCCCAGTTTTTCTCCTTGTATTACGTGAAGCCAATACCAAACTCCCAGTGCAGCAGTAAGAAACACCACGAAAAGTGGAGTATGACCAAATGGCTTCACAGATCACATGGTTAGACACTTAGACCCCAGTGTCCTCAGTTTACTAACAAAGGGAAAATTCAGAACTTCTGCCTCATGTTCAATAGCATATAAGGAACCATGTCATCCAGGTCACATAGATGCCGACCCAGGTTTGATGGTCTCAATACAAAGGAAGCTAAAGCTCCTGACAACAACAAATTTTTCAAGGGCCCAAACTCAGAGGCAGTTTCTCAACAACTCATTAGGCCACCAGAGTTCCATGTTTGTGGAGTGTTTACCCTGTACCTTACTTTTGGACATTCCACTACAACCTCCAAGGTTGTGAACTCCTGAGCATTTTCTTTTCCAGATATATATTCACAGACTTTCAAACTCTTCTCCACTAATTGTGTATTACTTGTGGTGAAGGAAATATCAAGGCATTGTTTTGGAGGACAGTGGGAAGATTTTTGTCTAGCAAATATTTGCATACACATTAGATTCATTTTCCTATTTTCCATTAGAAATACTGAATCCCTGTCACTAACCCATACCCTACTAGACTCTGACTACTAATCTTAATATGATGTAGAAAAAGAAACCTAACAGAATAGAAATACAGGCCGTTCATAGGAGGCATGGTGTATACTAGGACTTGCCTTCTGCTTTATCAAGTGAATGTGTTATAAATCTAGTCAACTTTTCATTGTAATACTTCTCCATGAGTTTTTAAAGTTAACACATATGTACATTTCTGTCTCCCTTTCTCTGTACCCTATTCATCTCATGAAATTTATTATGCATATTTAGTATCCTACCTGGTATCACACGTACATTCTTGTGAGCTTGCTGTTTTAGGAAGATACAAATTGTGAGAAGAGATCACTCCCCCTAAATACTGATGGAACTGAAAATTCAACATATGGGTGAATTTCCTAGATGAACAGCATTATACATAAATCCATGCTCAGTAAAAAGAATAGTTTTGGATATGAGGATGATATATATTTCATGATGAATTTTGATTGGCATACATATTACTACATTTTAATGTCTGTGTTTGTATCTTTATATATATATATATATATATATATATATATATATATATATATATATATATTTTTTTTTTTTTTTTCTCCAGATTATTCAAAATATGAAATATATGTGTCTTATTTTACACTCACTAATTTAACTCATGTTCCTATATGTGGATTTATAATCAAATTTTCACAAAATTATTCTCAGAAATATTCATCCACATGAAATACATATTTATTTCCCAGTACTGAAAACTAACTTCGGTGAAAGGTGCTTACAAATCCTAATATTTGTACAGTAACTGACCCAGTTTAACATCAATGCAAGTAAAATCCTATGGGACATGATGTGTATTTTGAAGTTCATTTTTATTCAACACTGGTACATTACTATTTCTTCAGTTTATGGACATTATAAGATAATACTTTTCATCCACAAGTTAACAAATCTGTACGCATTTGGTTCACTTGCAATTACTTCCTGCTTCAGAATATATGTATTCCTCCATGTTTCTTGACTGTACTTTTCATGAGATTATTTCCAAACACATTATTTTCGATTTCCATAATCATTTTTGAAGCAAAACTCCCACACTCTTCATGATAAACCATAATGCTAAAATTACCATTAGATGTATAACTGGTTAGAATGAACTTATGTATATCAATATAAGATTTCCTATATATTTTCAGATATCAATTCAATCCATTATTTAAAGTTTGATCAAGTTATATTATTTATTTACAGTATGGTCTATTAAGGCATCATCTTTATAATCATAGGCACAGGGTACACGTACTTGTGTCCCCAATACTAATTTATAAGTCTTAAAATGTTGCTTTCAGAAATGTTTGAAGAAATACTGTAGTCACCTGATATACATTTACATTTCATCACAGTAATATTCCTGATAAAAAATGCAACGGACACCCTTATGATTGTACCAAAGCCTAAATTTAATGTGAGCATGTATTACTAACAACATCCATGTCCTGATTAACTAATGATCTCAAATATCATTCCTATTGGTGACTACATATTTGTTTCTTCCTAAGATTATATATTCAAACTCAACCCTGTTAAAAACGTCTTATCCTATTACTCACTTTGTACTTTCCCTGATTTCCTAATATCTCTATTGATATCTGCTTTCCTACACATTTTCCCCAGTTCATCACTGTGACTGACTCTTCACATATGCTGACATTTGCATTCACTCTCTAACCAAAACCCTATATCTAAATAACTTTTGGAACTATCCCTTTTTGTCTGGAGGATCTCTTCCTCATTCAGTCATCCAAGGTACAAGGTCCTATGCCATTGTATAACGATTTATTTGAGACAACTTTGCGGAAATAATTCAAAGCTAAGTATCCCAATCAAGGGCCCAGTGTTCATCTGGGTTTCAAATCTTTCCTAGATTTCTGTATTCATACTTATATTACACCTATATATGCTTGTAAATATCGGAGGTCCCCAATACCATTATTCATCTCGCAGAATGATTCCTAACCCAAATTGAACATGTTATTAACCCTAACCATGCACTGTTCCCTCAATTTAACTTTACAAAGACCAGGGACAGAGTTGGTGTTATAATACAGGTAGGTAGGGGATCTTCCACCTGTTGAGAACCTCAAGTTCCATGCAGAAATAAACCCTGAAGAAGATGTAGGCAGCTATGAAGGACCTGAGAGAGCAACAGTAATCTTCCTTGGTAAAATACCTGGTCAGGATGAAGCGATGTGTCTGAATAAGCCTCTCTTTTCTTAAAGTAGAGAAGATGGACCAAACCAGGTCTGTGTGGAGAGCTGTTAACATGTGCCTATGGTTGATATACCATTCTATCTTGTGAATGTGACACAGGAAGTAGGGGAAGCCTCTCTCTCGTGGGACCCTTGGAAGCAAATGTTAGGATAAAGGGTTACCAAGGTAGTGACCTCATTCAGTTCCTGAAGGAAGTGACCTACCTCACTTCCTTGGTGATGGAACTCTCTGAACTTGGGATCCAGGAAGCCAGGCACTCAGAGCCAGTCCCAGTCCCAGTTCCAGTGGGTTCACTTGTTTGGATTTACCAAGGACAGAGTCAGTCTTTTTGGTACATACTGATGTGTGGATGGCTAAATGCCAGGAAAGCTCTGAAGAGGGGCCTTTCCTGAGAAAGCAGGTAGTGACTCACTGATTGATGCTGAAAACTTTACAGAGTTGGTAAAGGAGACCTGATCTGAGACAGGACAGTCCATTTCGAGGGAGCAGAGTAAGGCCCATCAGTCTGAGGACACTCTGGATAGTCACAGACCTACTTGGGGGAAGGGGGTGCCTTTGTGGGTGTGTGTGTGAATTTGTGTTTTTTTATCATGTTCTGAGAATAGGTAGGAAAGGCAGTATGTTTGGTTTGGAGTGGACTGTTTTTAGTAAGTCATTTGACAAGGCGAGTGTTTTTAGGTCTGTGTATCCCACTGTTTTCGTGGTTGTAGACAACACCTACTTCTTTCCTTAGTTCCTGTTTTCTTCCTGAATTCTGGCCACTCTCCAGAATAGGCTCATGTTTTTTTGTCCAAGATATGGACCTCCGTCGAGTTCTGTGACATGGCCATGTACTGGATAGATGAAGGGAATTGGGAGCATCTCTGAAAACTCGGATATCAGTGTGACCAGTAAAGTCTCAGTAGAGAAACCCTGCTTTGTGCCTTTTGCTTACCTACTGTTCTGTTGACCTGAATGTCAGGAAGGTCTTTTCCTCAGGCCACCAGTTTGTGAAGCCTGAAGAAAAGTGCTTTCAATTGGAAATGAATGAGCATCACCTGTGGCTCTTTGCTTAATTGCTTTGGAAAGGGATGTGTCTGAATCATCCTTTCGGCTCTGAGAGAGGCTGTGGCTTTGATTATCAGCACCTGATGGATCTAAAGAAAGATCCCATGTGTGCATCCAAAACCAAAATGGCAAAAAGATCAGTCATTGTGGATGAAGTCTCTTGCTTCCTCTGTTAGGTTCCTGACCTCCATTAAGTAAGTATAGGGATCCTTTGAGACAAATGAGTTCTTCAAAGCCCTGCAGCAGTGCTTGGGTTCTCACATGACTCCAAATCACATAAAGAATCTATACCTCACAGTCAGTAGGCTTCAAAATGAAGAAACAGAGCAGTATTACTGGCAGGCCTATTTGATCAATCCTGGTTTACAGGAAGGGTGTCCAGGAAACCCTGACTTTAGGAAAATGAGGGGCAAGGGAACTTATTTTGGACACTGTCTTGGGCTGCGCCCCTTATGGAAACCTCCAGCCAGAGGTTATGATGAATGTCTACATGGAAGAATATGAGGGCCATGTGGGAGTATTTTGGTTTTAATTGAACATATTGTTAACCCTAACCATACACTGTTCCCTCAATCTAAGTGTTCAGAAAAGCAGGGAAAGATTTGGTCTTACAATACAGGAATGCAGGGGATCTTCCACCTGCTGAAAACTTCAAAGTTCCATGCAGAAATGAACCCTGGAGAAGATGTAGGCAGCTATGAAGGATCTGAGAGAGCAAAAGGCATCTTCCATGGCAAACAGCCTGGTCAGGATGAAGGGTTGTGTCTGAATAAGATTCTCTCTTCTTAATGTAGAGGAGACGCCTGTGTGGAGAGCTGTTCAGAGGTGACTATTGTTTCTTTACCATTCTAACTTGTGAAAGTGTCACAGGAAGTAGGGACATCCTCCATGTTATGAGACCTTAGGAAGCAAATGTTAGGACAAGTTGGTTGCCAAGGCAGTGACCTCACTCAGTTACTAAAGGAAGTGACCTCACCTCACATCCTTGTTGATGGAACTCTCCAAATTTGGGTTCCAGGAATCTAGGCACCCAGGCCCAGTCCCAGCACCAGTTCCAGTGTTCTTACTTGTTTGGATTTTCCAAGGACAGAGTCAGTCTTTTGTGGTACCTACTTATGTGAGAATGGCCAAATTCCAGAAAAATTCTGAAGAGGGGCCCTTCTGGAGAAAACAGATAGAGGCTCACTGCTGGCTCCTGACAACTTCACAGAGTTGACCAAGGAGTCCAGATCTGAGACAGGACAGACCATTTCTGGGGAACATAGTATGGCCCTCCAGTCAGAGGACACTCTGTATAGTTCCAGACCCACTTGGGGGAAGGAGGTGCCTTTGTGGTTGTGGGTGTGGGTTTGTGGTTTTTTCTTTTGTTCTGAGAATAGTTAGGAAAGGGGGTGTGTTTGGTTTGGAGTGGACTGTTTCTAGTTAGTCCTTTGACAAGGCGAGTGTTTTTAGGTCTGTGTATCCCACTGTTTTCGTGGTTGTAGACATTAGAAAAGATAATGCCTCAATGGGTGTATCCTCTCAAGGAGATAACTTCCCAGCATTCATCCGGCACAATTTATGAATGGAGTGTGGCTTGCCTTATCAATGGGCAACACCAACTATCTTCCTACGTTCCTGTTTTCTTCCTGAATTCTGGCCACTCTCCAGAATAGGCTCATGATTTTGTGTCAAATATATGTACTACTTCCAAGCTCTGTGACATGGCCATGTACTGGTAGCTGAAGGGAATGGCAAGCATCTCAGAAAACTCAGATATCAGTGTAGCCAGTAAAGTCTCAGTGGAGAAACCCTGCTTTGGGCCTTTTGATTACCTATTGTTATGTTGCCCTGAATATCAGGAAAGTCTTTGTCTCAGGCCACCCCTTTGTGAAGCCTGAAGAAAACAGTTTTCACATGGAAATGAATGGGCATTACCTTTGAGTTTACAATAAAACCTTCACAGATTTGGCTCTCATTAAGTTAAAAATACTTTTAGATTGTATCTCAGTGTAAAAAGTAACATGGAACTGTACATATCTTATTGATAACAAGTCCAATTATAGAACACAAATGATATACATAAATCTCCAACACTCCAACATGTTTTTCTTTTAAGCCTAGAATTACCATACAACCTTAGAACACCAGCTTGATACAATGATCTTTGCAAGCTTCTACCTTACAGACTTGTATACCTGGAAGATATGAACACATTAACACCACAATTACATTGATGTTTTTGTATTAAACAAGTTTAGATTTTAAAGAAATAACATGGCACAATTTTATAAAAACAGTACTTGTTTTACCAGCTGTTTAATTTTTTAAGATTACTTGCTCAAAACTTACACATATAACCAAGTTACACACACCTTTTTTTATTATTTACTTAAACCCTTTTAATTACTTAATCATATAGACTCTCTTATCCAGAAACACGTTTTTCCTCTATTATATCTATATCTAGAACCTTTTAGTTTCTCTTTTCCATCTACTAACCTCTTTCTGTTCACATTTCAATACAATGCTTTTCAATTTCTGAATTTAAGCAGATTATTTTATAGACATCTACATTTTATTAGGGCCTTTTTGAAAACCTAGAAAACTTATTGGCCTAATTTTAAAGACATCTTTATTTTTATCTGTTTACCCAATTTGAATTAAAACATATGAATCATGTGAATCAAAGACATTTGGATACATTTTTAAATTTTTCATGAGCGCTCCTCATCTGTCAATTGTCATATCCCTGCATGATATATGGACATACACACATACAGACATACCAACATACAACACGTAACACAAATGTAACACATAACACAATAGTAAAGGCCTTGTAGCTTTTTTCAGGTGAAATCTCCATTGCAATGCTGAAAACTCCAGAGTCGATCAAAAATAGAACTGATCAGAAAACATTAACCCATCAGCAGAATCAAGATCATGAGCTCAAAAAAAAAAAAATTACAGAATCTAAGAAAAGCAAGAGTCCTAAAAATGATGACTGGCCAGTAATTAGTAAATACCATATTATATACTTTTTTGGTTAGGTCTAGTTTGAGTTCAGGTAAAAAGACACATTTACACTTTTTATCTGTCTCCTGCTGAGTGCTGCAGGCTTCTTTTATTTGCATATCAAAGTAAGTCCTGGCTGAGGTCTGGAAAACTGGAAAGACTGGAATTCTGAGAAGAAACCTCACGCCTAAGGCATTTATCTATAAGTCATAATTTCCAGGTTTGGATGTTGAAAATTTTGATGCAAGTTGAAGATGTAATTCTCAAAATTTTATTTCTTTAGATTTTTCTACACTATAAAAACTTGCTCACACAAAACTGAAAATAGGATCATTTTTTGATAATATTAATGCCACCATCAGAAGAAGTTTCTATAGGATCATTAAGCCCCTTTCTTTGTTATGAAGTTTCTAATAGTATTAAGTTAAATTAAATTGGCTGAAAAATTTTTAAAAAGAACCACATGCTACCATGTGTATCCGAAATTAAGCTTTAAAAATTTCCAAGACTGTTGCTAATTAATGTCATTTCAATAAGCCAGACCAACGTTTTAATTTAGTACCATTTTTTAAAATCTTACACACTGATGGGAATAGATACCATATCATAATTTATTATCTCTTCCCAAGTTAATGCACTGATATATCTAGTGAAATTTTTTCAGGCTGTCTAGTTCAAAATTAAAACTCTTTATTTTTTTTTTACCCTAAGTATTTAAGTTTCCTAGCATGAACTACCTGAAATCAAACTAAACAATTGTTTAAACCCAACTTTTAACTGTAAGATAGTGCAATGCTTTAGAAACCCATTTAGATACCAGATGGTTAAAATAAAAAAAATCATTTCTACATACACATTCACCCTAGATCATCCCCAAGAAACAATCTATAATATCAACATATTAATGCATTCATTGTCCCTTTTGTTAAGTAAACAGAGGTGGAGAAATCCTTAAAGTGCACATAAGGAATAAGGGAGTTCCCCACAGCAAAATGGATCTGGCAGCTGCTGGGAGTCCCTTAGCCTCACCATTTACATACAGGATTAGTTCCTCTGGTTTGCTTTGACCCCAGGCACCAGGCATATTCTATGTCTCCCAACTTTGCAGTAGTCAGCTCCCAAAAATTTCATTCTCTGCTTCAGTTGTTTTGAGTGCTAGGCTTCCCCAAGAGGGCAGAGTGGGGTTTATTTAAAGTCCCCTCTGGGGTGTCAAAATTTATGACTGAAGGCTTGGTTCCCATCCCAAAGCCAATTAATGCCAATTTAATAATGAGAACAGGGTTTTGAGAAAAGTTTAAGCGAGATATCAAAGTTCTTAGACCCCATACATTTCCCTCTGCAGTGGGCATGCTCAATCCAACTACGGGAAGAAAAGAAATCACTGCTTCCGTAATGTTGCTTAACAAAGGGGAGTAAAGTTTATCAAAGTTCTTTAAAGCACAGCTAAGAGAGGTGAAAAGGTGAGAACAGAAAAACTGGCGGTTCTATTGACTTTGGTCCCTCACAGGAGAAGCATTAGTTTAAAATTTAGCTAAAGTAACTTCCACATATGTAATGCAGGTTGGAACTCGGGACTCTGCATCGGACCAAACAATGCCATCACATTTAACAGAAACACAGATAAAGTGACACACAAAGACCATCATGCAGCTCCCGTTTGTTCACAACCCCAAGATCTACAATCTTGTGACTCAGAGAGAATGGAGGGAAGAGGGGGAGGAGTAGAAGGTTTGAGTGATAGGATACTGGGTGAAGGGGTCGGATTGGAGGCAGGGACCAGGAATGGCTTCAAGGAAAGAGGCATGGAATGGCTTTGTCCCATAATGAGAGTTTCTCAAACAGAGACAAGGACAATACAAACGTGACACAAACATGTACACACAGTTAACATTTAACACGAGTTCAGAAGTAAAGATTAGAACCTAGTAACTGTCAAAACCTGATGGGTTAGACCACAAAGACAGACAGTGAATTCAACCTGAGAGAAAAAAGTAGTCAGCAAGATATGATGGGTTGCCAGCAGAGTCACCTAATGTGGGCTCATTCGTCCCTCCTCACCTAATGAGAGCACATCCGTCACTCCCCGAGTCCTCCAAGGCATCCCTTGCAAGGACATGGCCTGTGGCTTTAGGACACGTTTGTCCACCACTGACAGGGGGAACTTACATTCTCCGCTGGAAGCCACTCTGCCAACCCAAACCAAAAACGGAAAAATGGAACCTGAACAAAAAGCTCTGAGTTATCACAAGGAAAAATGAAAAGAAGCGCCTTACTTACCTCCAGAGGGGTCTGTTGGTGTGTCCTTGTCCTATGCTGCATGATTCCTGGCCAACGCACCAAATGTAAGGGTCCGGTGAACGTCGGAGGAAGAGACCACCAAGAGAACGCGGCTCATGCAACAGAAAAAGGCGTTCATTGAGGATCCAATCCAGCATGCTGGGGCTACGTGCTCACTCAAGAAGGGAGAGCAGCCCAGAGCCCCGAGCAGGGGTTGAGCAGTGCTTAAGTACACTTTTTGGGGAGGGCGGAACTTTACATATATCACAGTCTCCTTTAAGAAATCAACATACACCGCAGAAAAATCAAACAACAATTCCTAAACATGATTAGTTCATTCATTGGCAGGAACAGGTCAGGCGGGAGTGATAGGTGAGTTCTAAAGCGAGGTACACATTCAAACAGATTGGTTTAGGCCTTGCGATGCCTATGTGCCAGGCCACACAGGGTCCTAGGTTATTAAACAACCAGGCGGTCAGGGGGAATATTTACTGGGCAGTCCGGAATTGTACTACAAGCTACAGGAATTTCAGGTTTTGCATGTAGCATAGGAACTTAACAATACCTGGTCCTTTACATTTTAACTCAGGCCTTGCAGCTTAGAAACTTTACAAAACCCGGTCTTTTACACTTCAACTTTTACACTTTAATTTCAATTTATTTTACCCTTTCAGATCACTCCTGGTGCACAAGAAGGGTGTCCAAGCCACCCTGAATTTAGGCAAATGAGTGGCAAGGGAGCTTATTTGGGACACTGTCTTGGGCTGTGCCCCTCATGGAAACCTCCAGCCAGATGTTATGATGAGTGCCTTTATAGAAGAAGAGGAGGGCCATGTGAGAGTGTTTTGGTATTAATTGTGGTCATTTGTGTGACGGTTGGAAGAGATGACTGGGTCCACCTGGGCTTGAATTCTTGTGTGATTCCCCTTAGAGACTGACTTCTGGAACTGAACTCAAAGAAGTATTGCCATGAATTGTGGTGATATTTTAAGAGGTCAAGCATGAGAGTCGCCCTTGGAAACTAAGACCAAGGCCGAGGGTGGCTTTCCACAGAGCACTGGGAATTTCAGCAAAGATATCCCATGATTTTATTCTTAAAGACTTGGTAGCCATAGTTGAGAGTCAAAACACACATGGACCTCACATTGTAGACCTCAATGGGCCTGGCTATATCTAACCTTTTGGTCACTCTTTGGGAAGCCTTGCCTATGAGAGTTCTCCAGAGTTTCATTGAAATGAGCTTCCTCAACATTTAATGGTTCTTGAAACCCACAGTGCATACAAACACAATAGAAATACAAGCAGTTCAGAAGAGGCATGGTGTATAGTTAGACTTGCCTTTTGCATTATGTAGGGTAGGTGTTATAAATCTAGTTAATTTTTAATTGAAATAGTTCTCCTTGTGTTTTTAAAGTTAATAAATATGTGAATTCCTGTATCCTTTTCTCTGTAGCCTATTCATCACATGTATTTTTATATAAACATATTGAATCCTACCTGGTATCACATATACATTCTTGTGAGGTGGCTGACATGGCAGATACAAATTATGACAAGAGATCACTCCTCCTAAACGCTATTGGATCATAAAATTCAGCCTAAGGGTAACCTTTCTAGTTGAACAACATTATTCATAAATCCATGTTCAGTAAAATTAATATTTTTGGATCTGTGGACGATATATATTTCATCATGAATTTCAATTGGCATATATATTGCCACTTTATAATGTCTGTGTGTGTTTTGCTCTTTGCTTAATTGCTTTGGAAAGAGATGTGTCTGAATCAGCCTCTTGGCCCTGTGTGAGGCTGTGGCTTAGATTCTCAGCACCTGATGGATCTAAAGAAAGATCCCATGGGTGCATCCAAAACCAAAATGGCCAAAAGAGCAGTTATTGTGGATGAAGACTCTCACCTTCCTCTCTAATGGCCCTGACATCCATCAAGTGAAAATAGGGATCCTTTGGGTCAAATGAGTTCTTTAAAGCCCTGCAGAGTTTAGCCCATAGGTGCTTGGGTTTTCACATGAATCCAATTTACATAAAGAATCTAAACCCCACAGTCATTTGGCCTCAAATTGAAGAAGATAAGGGGCATGTGGGAGCATTTTGTTTTGAATTGTGGTAATTTGTTTGGCGCTTGGAACAGATGACTGGGTCCACCTGGGCTTGAACTCTGGTATGATTCTCCTTAGAGACTGAATTATGGAAGTGACATCAGAGAAGTATTGTCATGAATTGTGTTTGGATTTTACTAGGCCATGCAACCTAGATCTCAGGTATTAATTGTGGTGCAGGGAGATCTAGGTGCAGGGTGGCTTTGCCCAGAGCACTGGGAATCTCAGCCTGGATATCACATGATTTTATTCTGAAATTCTTTAAAGCCACAGTTGAGAGTCAAAACACACATGGGCCTCACATTGTAGACCTCAATGGGCCTGACTTCATGTGACATTTTGGCCACTCTTTGGGAAGACTTGCCTGTGAGTGTTCTCAAGATCTTTCATTGAAATGAGCTTCTTCAACATTTAATGGTTCCTGAATGAATTGAAACCCACAGAGCCTCCAACTTTATCCTCAAAAAATGGCTTGATAAATACCATGAAACTTTTGAAATTCCCATAACCAGGTGGCACTGGAAAACTTTTGGATGTCCTGTTGCTGATCATGAGTGTATCTCACAGTGCCTTGACTGACTGGGTTTCATGAAAATTGTGTAGAACAGTGATGCCAGTATGTTGGAGCCTGTTCATTAGTGGGACTAGAGCATAGGTGTGAAGGTGTGTGATAAAACATGTGTGTTGGGGCATGTGGATCTGCCATTGGCTTCCAATTGCCTTGTGACTGACAGGGTACAGCCAGCAGACCCTTATATGTAAAGGCATCTTGTTATATGGATAGGTTTCTGGGCAATGTTCAGAATCAGGTTGCTATGGACAAAGGGGCAACCTATGTGGGACAGAATCCTGGTTGGTGCATTCTCATGCAGACTGTGTCCCTCCACACGTGACAGAACTCCCTCCAGCACTGTGTCCCAGTTGAACTCCTTGTATTTCATGAAGCAAATACCAAACTCCCAGTGCACCAAGGAGTAACACCACGAAAATTGGAGCATGACCAAATGGCTTCACAGTCAACCCGGGGAGACACTTACACCCCAGTGGCCATAGTTTAACTACAAAAAGAGTATTCAACACTGCTGCCTCATTTTCATTGGAAAAATAGAAACAATGTCCTTCAGGTCACATATTTGCACACCCAGATTTGATGGTCACACAACAAAGGAAGCTAAAGCTCCTGACAACAACATGTATTTTAAGAGCCCAACCTCAGAGAGTTTCTCAAGAAGTCTTTACACAAGCAGAGCTCAATGTTTGTGGAGTGTTTACCCTGTCCCTTACTTTTGGAAACTCCTCTACCACCTACAAGTTTGTGAACTCCTGAGCATTTTTTATTCCTGATATGTATTTACAGATTTTCTAACTTTTCTCCTCTAATTGTATCTTACTTGGAACTAAGGTAATGTCAAGGCAATCTTCTGGATGAGAGTGTGAACATTTTTGTGTAGCACATATTTGCATACCAATTAGAGTCATTTTCCATATTTCCATTCGAAATACTGAATCCTTGACACTAACGCATACCCTAATAGACTCTGACTACTACTCCTAATATGATGGAGAAAAATAACACAAACAGAATAGGAATACAAGAAGTTCAGAGGAATCATAGTGTATAGTTGGACTTGTTTTTTGCATGATTAATTGTAGGTGTTATAAATCTAGTCAATTTTTAATTGAAATAGTTCTCCATGTGTTTTTAATGTTAACAAAAATGTGAATACCTATCTCCCTTTCTCTGTAGCCTATTCAGCACATGTATTTTTAAATGCACATATAGAACACTACCTGGTTTCACACCTACATTTTGTGAGGTGGCTAATTTGGCAAATACAATTTGTGAGAAGTGATCACTCCTGTTAAACTCTGTTGGAACTGAAAATTTAACCTAGGGGTGTGTTTCCTAGAAGAACAACATTATACATAAATACATGTTCTAAAAGAAATAATTTTGCATCTGTGGAGGATATATATTTCATGATAAATTTGATTGCTAATTTATTGTCTGTGTGTGTTTTTTTGTATATATATATATATATATATATATATATATATATATATATATATATACACTCTCCAGATTTTTCAAAATATGAAATATATGTGTCTTATATACACTCCCTAAATTCATTCATGTTCATGTATATGGATTTATAATCAACTTTTCACAAGATCATTCTCAGAAATATTCATCCACCTGAAATACATATTGTTTCCAGTACTGAAAACTAACTTCAGTTAATGTTGCATACAAATACTAATAATTCTACAGTAACTGACCCAGTTTAACATCAATGCAAGTACATTCCTATGTGACATGATGTGTATTTTGAAATTCATTTTAATTCAACACTGGTACATTACTATTTCTTCAATTTATGCACATCATAGGATATATATTTCATCCACAAGTTAGCAAACTTATAGGCATTTGTTTCACTTTCAATCACTTCCTGCTTCAGAACACATGGATTCTTCCAGGTTTCTTGACTGGTCTTATAATGAGACTTCTTTCGAAATATATTATTTTTGATTTTTTTTATCACTTTTGAAGCAAAACTGACACTCACTTCATGATAAACCATAACTATAATATCACCACTAGATGTATAACTGGTTGGAATGAATGATTTTATAACAATATAGTATTTTTTATATATTCTCTTATATCAGTTTATTCCATTATTTAAAGTGGAACCAGTTATATTATTTATTCACTATATTGTCTATTCATGCATTATCTCTATATTCATAGACACAGGGTACACCTCTTAGTACCCCCAATACTAATTTATTAGTCTTCTAAATATTCCTCCCAGAAATGGTGGAAGAAATACTCATGTCACCTGATCTACATATGCATGTTATTATAGTAATATTCTGGACACAAAATGCAAAAGTCACACGTATGATTGTACCAAAGCCTAAATGGAAACTGAACATGGATTACTAAAAACATCCATATCCAGGTTGCCTAATGCTCTCAAATGTCAATCCTATTGGTGACCACATTTTTGTTTCTTCCTAAGATTATATATTCAACCTCAAAACTATTGGAAATGTCTAGTTTTTTCACTCACTTTATACTTTGCCTGATTTCCTAATGTCTCTATTGATATCTACTTTCCTACATATTTTTTCCAGTTCAACATTGTGACTGACCCTTCACATGTGCTGACATTGACATTCACTCTCTAACCGAAACCCTATTGCTAATAAACTTTGGTCCAAATCCTATACTCTATCTTCTTCCGAAACATACTGACTATCTTCCTGATCCTATCGACTATCCCTTTTTGAGTGGATGTACTCTATTACATTCAATCATCTGAGGTACAAGGTCCTATGCCATTGTATATCGATTTTTCTGAAACATGTATGCAGAACATAATTCAAAGCTACGTGTCCCAATCTATTGCCAAATGCACTTCTGAGCTTCAAATCTTACCTAGATTTCTGTTTTCATACTTATATTTAACCACTATATTTCTATATATTGCAGGTTCCCAATAACCTTATTCATCCCGCAGAATGATTCCTAACCCAAATCGAACGTGTTATTAACCCTAACCATACACTGTTGCCTCAATGTAACATTACAAAAGAGCAGGGACAGGGCTATTCTTTCAATTAGGGATGTAGGTTATCTTCCAACTGCTGAGAACCTCAAAGTTCGATGCAGAAATGATCCCTGGAGAAGATGTAGGCAGCTATGAAGGACCTGCATGAGCAAAAGCCATCTTCCATGGCAAACAACCTGGACAGGATGAAGGGATGTGTATGCATCAGACTCTCTCTTCTTAATGTAGAGAAGATGAACCTAACCAGGCCTGCGTGTAGAGCTGTTCCATGGTGTCTATTTTGATATACCATTCTAACTAGTCAAATTGTCACAGGAAGTAGGGGCACCCTCCAACTCATGGAACCATTGGAAGCAAGTCTTAGGACAAAGTTGTTGCCAAGGCAGTGACCTCATTCAGTTGCAAAGAAAGTGACATACCTCATTTCCTTGGTGATGGAACTCTCTGAAATTGGGATGCAAGAAGCCAGGCACCAAGAGCCAGTCCCAGTCCCAGTCCCAGTGGGCTCACTTGTTTGGATTTACCAAGTACAGAGTCAGGCCTTCTTGGTACCTACTGATGTGAGGATGGCCAAATGCCAGTAGAGCTCTGAAGAGGGGCCTTTCTTGAGACAGCAGGTTGTGGCTAACAGCAGGCTCCTCGCAGAATAACAGAGTTGGCCAAGGAGACAAGATCTGAGACCAGACAGGCCATTTCGAGTGGAACATAGTATGGCCCACCAGTCAGAGGACACTCCAGATAGTTAAAGACCTATTTTTGGGAAGGAGGTGCCTTTTTGGTTGTGGGTGTGAGTTTGCGGTTTTGTATCATGTTCTGAGAATAGGTAGGAAATGTGGTTGGTTTGGTTTGGAGTCGACTGTTTCTAGTAAGTCTATAGACAAGGCGAGTGTTTCTATGTCTGTGTAGCCACTGTGTCCGTGGTTTTAGACATTAGAAACGAGAATGCATCAATGGAGGTGTCCTGTCTAGTAGAAAGCTTCACAGCATTCATCCTGCACAATTGATTAATGGACTGTTGCTTGCCTTATGGATGGGAAACACCTACTAACTTCCTAAGTTGCTGTTTTCTTCCTGAATTCTGGCTACTCTCCAGAATAGTATCATGGTTTATTGTCCAAGATATGTACCACCTCCAAACTCTGTGACATGGCCATGTCCTTGATAGCTGAAGGGAATGGGAACATCTCAGAAAACTCAGATATCAGTGTGACCAGTAAAGTCTCAGTGGAGAAACCCTGCTTGGCTCCATTTGCTTATCTATGTTTCTGTTGCCTTGAATGTCAGGAAGGTCTTTGCCTCAGGCCACCCCTTTGTGAAGCGTGAAGAAACAGTTTTCAAATGGAAATGAATGGGCATCACCTGTGGCTCTTTGCTTAATTGCTCTGGAAAGGGATATGTCTTAGTCAGACACTAGGCCCTGTTTGAGGCTGTGGCTAAGATTCTCAGCTCCTGATAGATCTAAAGAAGATCCCATGTGTGCATCCAAAACCAAAATGGCAAAAAATCTGTCATTGTGGATGAAGTCTCTTGCCTTCTTCTGTTTGGTTCCTGACCTCCATCAAGTGAGAATAGGGATCCTTTGGATCAAATGAGTTCTTCAAAGTCCTGCAGAACTGCTTGGGTTGTCTCATGATGCCAAATCACATAAAGAATCTATACCTGACAGTAAGTAGGCCTCAAATTGGAGAAGCAGAGCAGTATTTATGGCAGGCCGAGAGCAGTTGTGTGCAGGTGTGTGACAATACATCTGTGGTGGGGTCATGTGGATCTTACATTGGCTTCCAAATGGCTTGTGACTGACATGGTGCAGCTAGCAGAACTTTGTATGTAAAGGCATCATGTTACATGGAGAGTTTTCAGGGCAATGTTCAGAATCAAGTTCCTATGGTAAAGGGGGCAAGCAATGGGGGATAGAAGCCTGGTTGGTGCATTCTCCTGCAGACCCTGACACACCATACGTTACCGGACTCCCTCCAGCATTGTGTCCCAGTTTAACTCCTTGTATGTCATGAACCAAATACAAAACACCCACTGCAGCAGCAAGAAACACCACGAAAAGTGGAGGATGACCAAATGATTTCAAAGTCCAGACGGGGAGACACTTATCCCCCATTGGCCACAGTTTAGTTACAAAGAGTGAATTCAGCACTGCTGCCTCATGTTCATTGGACAATAAGAATTCATGTCCTCCAGGTCACAAAAATGCAGACCCAAGTTTGATGGTCTCACTACAAAGGAAGCTAAAGCTTCTGAAAACAACATATATTTCAAGCACCCAACCTCATTGTCAGTATCTCCAGAAGTGTTTAGGCCAGCAGAGATCCATGTTTGTGGAGTTTTACCCTGTCCCTAAGGTTTGGAAACGTCTCTTCCACCTCAAAGGTTGTGAACTACTGAGCATTTTCCATTCTACGTATGTATTCACAGATTTTCTAACTCTTCTCCTCTAATTGTTTCTTACATGGAGCGTGGTTATTTCAAGCCATTGTTCTGAATGAAAGTGGGAATTTTTGTGTGTAGCACGTATTTGCATACACATTGGATTCATTTTCCAATTTTCCATTCGAAATACTGAATCCCTGACACGAACCCATACCCTACTAGACTCTGACTACTAATTCTAATATCATGCAGAAAAGTAACACAAACAGAATTGAAATACAAGCAGTTCAGAGGAGGCATGGTGTATAATTGATCTTGCCTTTTGCATGATAAATGTCAGGTGTTATAAATCCAGTCTATTTTTAATTGAAATATATCTCCATGTGTTTTTAAAGTTAACAAATATGTGAATTCCTGTCTCCCTTTGTCTGTAGCCTATTCAGCACATGTATTTTTATATGCACATATCAAATCCTACCTGGTGTCACACCTACATTCTTGTGAGGTGACTGACTTGGGAGATACAATTTGTGAGAAGACATCACTCCTCCTAAACGCTGTTGGAACTGATAATTCAAATAATGGGTGAGCTTCCTAGTAGAAAAACATTATACATAAATCCCTGTTAAGAAAATTGAATATTTTTGGATCTGTGATTGATGTATATTTCATAGTGAATTTAGATTTGCATATATGTTGCTACATTTTAATATCTGTATGTGTCTGTGTGTGTATACACACACACACACACACACACACACTCTCTCCAGATTTTTCAAAATATGAAATATATGTATCTTATTTACACTCCCTAAATTCATTTATGTTCAAGTATGTGGATTTATAATCAACTTTTCACAAGATTTTTCTCAGAAATATTTATCCACCTGAAATACATATTTGTTTTCTAGTACTGAAAACTAACTTCAGTGAATGGTACATACAAATCCTGTTGATAGCCACAGCCAAGGGTCTCCAGTAAATACCATATGTACTACTGCACAACCTAAGGCAGGCATGGTCCCTAAGCCACATGCTCGTTGTTTAAACAGAGAGGGGGAGATGTTGAGAGCCACAGCCAAAGGGGCCCCAGGAAACCTCCAGCTGCCAGCAAACTTCCAGCTGCCGGCTGATGATTGGCTCCACAGCGGCCCCAGCAACATCTAGCTGATTGGCTCCTCTGTGGTGATGCTCAATGGGATGTTTCCCTGCCCTTTCAGACAACGGAGCTGCTCATTGGTGGACTTTTTTGGCTCCGCCCATGTGACCCAGCCAATTGGCCTCAAAAGGAGGAGGCTTGTGGTTGAGGGAGAGGCTTGTGGGAAGACTGTGGTGGCAGTTGGGCTCTGAGGGTTTTTCCTGAGAAGCTGTTTTGTTTGGCTTGTGTGGTTCTAAAAATAAAGTTTGTTTCTTTTGACAATTGGCTCCTGAATTGTGCCCAGCCAGACTGATGATAATCATGTAAAATGTTGATTTTAAATCGCATACATGAACTTGAATGAATTTAGGGAGTGTATAATAAGACACATATATTTCATATTTTGGAAAATCTGGAAAATCTGGTATATATATATATATATATATATATATATATATATATATATATATATACACACACACACACAACAATAAAATGTAGCAATATATATGCCAATCGAAATTTATCATGAAATATATATCATCCACATATCTAAAAATATTCATTTTACTGAACATGGATTTATGTATGATGTTGTTCACTAGGAAGCTCACCCATAGTTTGAATTTTCAGTTCCATCAGTATTTAGGGGAAGTGATCTATTCTCATAATTTGTATATTCCAAAGTTAGTGAGATCACAAGAATTTACGTGTGTTACCAGGTAGGAGTCTATATATGCATAAAAATATACATGTTCTAAAGAGGCTACAGAGAAAAGGAGACAGGAATTTACATATGTGTTAACTTTGAAAACTCATGGAGAAATATTACAATGAAAAGTTGACTAGATTTATAACACATATCCTTGATAAAGGAAAAGGAAAATCCAAGTATACACCATGCCTCCTACAAAAGGCCTGTATTTCTATTCTGTTAGGTTTCTTTTTCTCCATCATTTTAGGATAGTAGTCATAGTCTAGTAGGGTATGGGTTAGTGTCAGAAATTCAGTATTGCAAATGGAAAATAGGATAATGTATCCAATGTGTATGCAAATATGTGCTACACAATAATCTTCCCACTCTCACCTAGAACAATGCCTTGACATTACCTTTGCCCCAAGTGAGACACAATTAGAGAAGAAGAGTTAGAAAATCTGTGAATACATATCTGGAATGGAAAATTCTCAGGAGTTCTCAACCTGGGAGCAGGTAGAGGAGTTTCCAGAAGTAAGGGATTGGGTAAACACTCCACAACCATGGAGCTCTGCTGGAAAAAAGACTTCTGGAGAATCTGCCTCTGAGGTGTGGCACTTGAAATATATATTGTTGTCAGGAGCTTTGTCTTCATTTGTAGTGAAACCATCAAAGCTGGGTCTGAATCTATGTGACTTGGAGAACATGGTTTCTTATTTTCCAATGAACCTGAGGCAGCAGTGCTGAATTCTCTCTTTGTAGGTAAACAGAGTCCAGTGGGCCAAAGTGTCTAACCATGTGGACTGTGAAGCCATTTAGTCATCCTCCAATTTTCATGGTGTTTCTTGGTGCTGAACTGGGAGTTTGGTATTTGCTTCAAGAAATACAAGGAGTTCAACTGGGACACAGTGTTGGAGGGAGTTCTGTGACATGTGCTGGGTCAGAGTCTCCAGGAGAACTCACTAACCCGGCTTCTATCCCACATAGCTTGCCCCCTTGACCATAGCAACCTGATTCTGAACATTGCCCTGAAACCTCTCCATATAACAAGATGCCTTTGCATATAAGGGTCTGCTGGGTGCACCATGTTAGCTAAAAGCCATTTGGAAGTCAATGGCAGATCCACATGGCACCACCATAAATATTTTATCACACACCTGCACACCACAACTCTGGGCTAACTACTCCACAGTCTCCATCTAACCGGCATCTCTGTTCTACACCACTTTCATTATACCCAAACAATCAAGGCACTGTCTGGTACACTAATGATCAGCAACAGGACATCAAAGGTTCTCCAGTGCCACCTCATCATGCGAATTTCAAAAATTTCATGGTATTTATCTAGCCATTTTACAAGGATGAAGTTGGAGGCATTGTGGGTTTCAATTCTTTCAGGAATCATTCAATGTTGAGGAAGCTCATTTCAATGAAAGTTCTGGAGAACTCTCACAGGCAAGGCTTTCCAAAGAGTGGCCAAATAGTCACATGAAGCCAGGCCAATTGAGGTCTACAATGTGAGGTCCATGTGTGTTTTGACTCTCAACTATGTCTGGCAAGTATTTCAAAATAACATCATATGATATTCTGTCTGAGATTCCCAGTGCTCTGTGGAAAGCCACCCCGGGCCTAGATCTCAGTTTCAAAGGGCGACTTTCATGGGTGGCCGCCTAAAATCCCAACACAAATCATGGCAATACTTCTCTGAGGTCAGTTCCAGAACTCAGTCTCTAAGAGGAATCACACCAGAGTTCAAGCCCTGGTGGACCCAGTCATCTTTTCCTACTGCCACATAAATGACCACAATGAAAACCAAAACACTCCCAAATTGCCCTCATCTTCTTCCATATAGACACTCATCATAACCTCTGGCTTGACGTTTCCTTGAGGGGCACAGCCCAAGACAGTGTCCAAAATAATCTCCCTTTCCTCTCATTTGCCTAAAGTCAGGGTGGCCTGGACACCCATTCTGTGAACCATGAGTGATCAAATAACCCTGACTTTAATACTGCTCTGCTTCTCCAATTTGAGGCCTACTGTCTGTGGAGTATAGATTCTTGATGTGAATTGGAGTAATGAAAAAACCCAATAACCCATTGGCTACACTCTGCAGGGTTTTGAAGAACTCATTTGACCCAATAAATCCCTATTCTCATTTTATGAAGGTCAGGAACCTTACAGAGGAAAGTGAGAGACTTCATCCTCAATGACTGCTTTTTGGGCCACTTTGGTTTTTGATGTGCCTTCTGGAATGTTACATATTTTTTTTTTTGGTTTTAGTGCCTTCTGGAATATTACATAATTTTTTTCTTTAGACATTATTGCCAGAGTTCCTATCTTCATCCCAGTGCAGGTGAAATCAAAGATAATACCAATCTACAGCTTCTGCAATAGCCATCCCTGTACTGCTTGCAGAACTTGCCTAGACACATTGTGAACTCACCTAAATGCATTGTGAACTATCTGTTGGTGCAGCGACTTGTGGTAGTGTTGGGGTATATTTGCTGATGATGTCATCGGTGGTACAATTTTTCCAAAAGGAGCCATCAATTGGCTTGGTGTATCTTCCTCCCTTCTGCGTGTCATGATCGTCCAGCTAAAATTTGGGGGGCCAACAGAGGTGAGGCAAAGAACCTCACCCACCCCCGCTGGTACAAAGACCTCTCCACATGTGTGGCTCTATACTGGACGGGTAGTCAGTGACGGGTAAGATCCAATTGCAATGGTACCAACTTAACGGGTAAAGACCATATGTACTATTGGACAACCTAAGGCAGGCACGGTCCCTAAGCCACATGCGTGTTGTTTAAACAGAGAGGCGAAGATGTTGAGAGCCACAGCCGAAGGGGCCCCAGCAAAATTCCTGCTGCCAGCAAACTTCCAGCTGCCGGCTGATGATTGGCTCACAGCGGCCCCAGCAACACCTAGCTGATTGGCTCCTCTGCGGTGATGCTCAATGGGCTGTTTCCCTGCCCTTTCAGACCACAAAACTGCTCATTGGGGGACTTTTTTTGACTCCGCCCACATGACCCAGCCAATCGCCCTCAAGAGCAGGAGTATTGTGGGAGGCGGAGAGAGGCTCCTGTGGGAGGGAGAGGTTTTGGGAAGCCAGTGGTGGCAGTTGGGGCTCTGAAGGTTTTTTCCTGAGAGGCTGTTTTGTTTGGCATGTGTGGTTCTAAAAATAAAGTTAGTTTCTTTTGACAAGTGGCTGCTGATTGTGCCCAGCAAGACTGCAGCATTATCCTAATATTTCTACAATAACTGACCCAGTTTAACATCAATGCAAGTAGATTCCTGTGGGAGAGGACATGATGTGTATTTTGACGTTCATTTTTATGTATCAGTGGTACATTACTATTTCTTCAGTTTACGCACATCATAGTATATATATTTGATCCACAAGTTCACAAATTTATAGGCATTTGTTTCACTTTCAATCACTTTCTGCTTCAAAACACATGTATTCCTCCAGGTTTCTTGACTGGTCTTTTCATGAGACTTCTTTCCAAACACATTATTTCCGATTTCCATAATCACTTTTGAAGCAAAACTCACACATTCTTCATGAAAAACCATAATGCTGATATAACCATTATATATATTACTGGTTGGAATGAAGGATTGTATATCAATGTAAGATTTTCTGTATATTTTCAGATATCAATTCAATCCATTATTTAAAGTTAGAACCAGTTATAATATTTCTTTACAGTATGGTCTATTCATGCATTATCTCTATAATTATAGACACAGTGTACACCATTTTTACCTCCAAAAATAATTGATACGTCTTCAAAATATTGCTCTCAGAAATGGTGGAAGAAATACTCATGTCACCTGATCTACATATACATTTTACCACAGTAATATTCTGCACACAGAAAGAAGAGGTCAAACTTATGTTTGTACCAAAGCCTAAATGAAAAGTGAGCATGGATTACGGAAAACATCCATGTCCATATTGCCTAATGCTCTCAAAAGTTCATCCTATTGGTGACTACATGTTTGTTTCTTCCTAAGATTATATATTCAAACTCAAGCCTGTTGAAAATGTATAATTCTATCACTCACTTTATACTTTGCCTGATATCCTAATGTCAATTGATATCTGCATTCCTACTTTTTTCCCCAGTTCATCCTTTTGACAGACTCTCCACATGTGCTGACAATTACATTCACTCTCTATCCGAAACCCTATTGCTAAAGATCTTTTCATCCAAATCTTATACTCACTCTTCTTTCAAAACCTACCAACAATCTTACTAATCCTACAAATTATTTCTTTTTGACTGGATGTTCTCTTCAACATTCAATCAACCAAGGTACAAGGAATTATGCCATTGTATATTGATTTATCTGAGACATCTGTGCAGAATATAATTCAAAGCTAAGAATCCCAGCCAAGGGTCCAATGCAATTCTGGGCTTCAAATATTACCTAGATGTCTGTTTTCATACTTATATTTCACTTATATTCTTATAAATATCGCACGTTCCCAATACCATAATTCATCCCGCAGAATGATTCCTAACCCAAATGGAACATGTTATTAACCCTGACCATACACTGTTCTCTCAATCTATCTTTACTGAAGAGCAGGGACAGAGTTGGTCTTTCAATACAGAAATTAGGGGATCTTCCACTTGCTGAGAACCTCCAAGGTCATTAAAGAAATGATCCCTGGATTAAATGTAGGCAGCTATGAATGACGTCAGAGAGCAAAAGTCATCTTCCATGACAAACAACCTGGTTAGCATGAAGGGATGTGTCTGAATCAACATTTCTTTTCTTAATGTATAGAAGATGGACCAAACCAGGCCTATCTGGAGAGCTTTTTTTGGGTGCCTATGGTTGATATACCATGCAAACTTGTGAAAGTTTCACTGGAAGAAGGGGCAGCCTCCAACTCATTGGACTTTGGAAGCAACTGTTAGGACAAATTGGTTGACAAGGCAGTAACCTAATTCAGTTCCTGAAGGAAGTGACCTACGTCACTTCCTTGGTGAAGGAATTCTCTGAATTTGGGATCCATGAAGACAGGTACCCAGAGCCAGTCTCAGTCCCAGTCCCAGTGGGCTCACTTGTTCAGTTTTACCAAGGACAGGGTCAGTCTTTCTTGGTACCTACCTATGTGAGGATGGCCAAAGGCCAGAAGAGCTCTGAAGAGGGACCTTTTCTGAGAAAGCAGGTAGTGGCTCACCGCTGGCTCCTGACAACTTCACAAAGTTGGCCAAAGAGACCAGATCTGAGTCAGGACAGGACATTTCGGGAGAACATTTTATGGCCCACCAGTCAGAGGACACTCTGGATAGTCACAGACCTACTTGGGGGAAGGAGGTGCCTTTGTGGGAGTGGTTGTGGTTTTGTGGTTTTGTCACATGTTCTGAGAATAGGTAGGAAATGTGGTTTGTTTGGTTTGGATTGGACTGTTTCTAGTAAGTCGTTTGACATGTAAGTGTTTCTATGTCTGTGTATCCCACTGTGTCTGTGGTTGTAGACATTAGAAAAGAGAATGAATTAATGGATGTGTCCTGTCTAGTAGAAAGCTTCCCAGCATTCATCCTGCCCAATTGATTAATGGACTGCGGCTTGCCTTCTGGATGGGCAAAACCTTCTATCTTCCTAAGATCCTGTTTTCTTCCTGAATTCTGGCCACTCTCCAGAATAGGCTCATGGTTTTGTGTCCAAGATATATACCACCTCCAAGCTCTGTGACATGGCCATGTACTTGATAGCTGAAGTGAATGTCAAGCATCTCAGAAAACTCAGATATCAGTGTGACCAGGAAAGTCTCAGTGGAGAAACCCTGCTTTGTGTCTTTTGCTTACCTGTTCTTCTGTTGCCCTAAATGTCAGGAAGGTCTTTGCCTCTGGCCACCCCTTTGTGAAGCCTGAAGAAAACAGTTTTCAAATGAAAATGAATGGGCATCACCTGTGGCTCTTTGCTTAATTGCTTTGTAAAAGGATGTGTCTGAATCAGCCTCTTGGTTCTGTGTGAGGTTGTGGCTTAGATTCTCAGCACCTGATGCATCAAAAGATAGATTCCATGTGTGCATTCAAAACAGAAATGGCAAATGAGTCTCTTGCCTTCCTCTATTAGATTCCTGACCTTCATCAAGTAAGAATCAGGATCCTTTAGTTCAAAAGAGTTCTTTGAACCCCTGCAGAAGTGCTTGGGTTTTCTGATGACTCCAAATCACATAAAGAATCTATACCTGACAGTCAGTAGGCCTCAAATTGGAAAAGCATGACAGTATTAACGCCATGCCTATTTGATCAGTTCTGGTTCACAGGAAGGGTGTGTAGGCCACCCTGACTTTCGGCAAATGAGGGAAACGGGAGCTTATTTTGGACAGTGTCTTGGTCTGCGCCCCTCATGGAAACTTCTAGCCAGAGGTTATGATTAGTGTCTATATGGAAGAACATGAGGGCCATGTGAGAGTGTTTTGGTTTTCATTGTTGTCATTTGTGTGGCCGGTGGGAAAAGATGACTGCGTCCACCTGGGTTTCAACTCTTGTGGGATTCCCCTTGGAGACTGAGTTCTGAAACTGACCTTAGAGAAGTATTGCCATGAATTGTGTTGGAATTTTCGGAGGCCACGCATGAGAGTCACCCTTGGAAACTGAGATCTAGGCCCAGGGTGGCTTTCCACAGAGCACTGGGAATCTCAGCGAGGATATCACTTGATTATATTCTGAAAGACTTGGCAGCAATAGTTGAGAGTCAAAACACACATGGACCTCACATTGTAGACCTCAATGTGGCTGGCTTTATGTGACCTTGGGCCACTCTTTCAGAAGACTTGCCTGTGAGAGTTCTCTAGAGCTTCCATTGAAATGAGATTCCTCAATATTTAATGGTTCCTGAAAGAATTGAAACCCACAGTAACTCCAACTTCATCCTTGAAAAATGGCTAGAAAATACCATGAAATTTTTGAAATTTCCATGACCAGCTGGCACTGGAAAACCATTTGATGTTCTGTTGCTTATCATGAGTATACAAGACAGTGCCTGGTTTGACTGAGTTTCATGATAATGGTGTAGAAAAGATATGCCAGTAAGTTGGAGCCTGCTGAGTAGTGGGCCAAGAGCAGTAGAGTGTAGGTGTGTGAAAAAACATCTGTGGTGGGGCCACGTGGATCTGCCATTGGCTTATAAATGGTTTGTGACTGACATGGTGCAGCTAGCAGACCTTTGGATGTAAAGGCATCTTGTTGTATGGAGAGGTTTCAGGGCAATGTTCAGAATCATGTTGCTATGGTCAAGGGGGCAACTATGTGTGATAGAAGCCTTCTTGGTACATTCTCCTGCCGATCCTGACCACCACACATGACAGAACTCCCTGCAGCACTGTATCACAGTTAAACTCCTTTATTTCATAAAGTAAATACCAAACTTTCAGTGCAGCATCAAATAACATGATTAAATGTGAAGGATGATCAAATGGCTTCACAGTCCACATGGGGAGACACTTAGCCCCCAGTAGCCCCAGTTTGCCTACAAAGAGAGAATTCAGTACTGCTGCCTCATGTTCATAGGAAAATAAAAAAAAACATGTCGTCCAGGTCACATAGATGCAGACTCAGCTTTGATGGTCTCACTACAAAGGAAGCTAAAGCTCCTGACAACAACATATATTTCAAGTGCCCAACCTCAGAGGCATTTTCTCAAGAAGTCTTAAGGCCGACACAGCTCCATGTTTGTGGTATTTACCCTGTCCCTTACTTTTGGAAACTCCTCTACCACCTTCAAGGTTGTGAACTCCTGAGCATTTTCCATTCCAGATATTTATTATGAACTCAAACAACAACAAGTGCTGGCGAGGATGTGGAGAAAAGGGTACACTTGTACATTGCTGGTGGGACTGCAAATTGGTGCAGCCAAATTGGAAAGCAGTATGGAGATTTCTTGTAGAGGTGGGAATGGAACCACCATTTGACCCAGGTATTCCCCTTCTCAGTCTATTCCCTAAAGACCTAAAAAAAATGCTACAGGGACACTGCTACATTGATGTTCATAGCAGCACAATTTACAATAGCAAGACTGTGGAACCAACCTAGATGCACTTCCATAGATGAATGGATAAAAAATGAGGCATTTATACACAATGGAGTATTACTCTGCATTAAAAAATGACAAAATTTTTACAGAGAAATGGATGGCATTAGAGCAGATTATGCTAAGTGAAGCTAGCCAATCCCTAAAACCAAATGCCAAATGTCTTTTTGATATAAAGAGATTAACTAAGAACAGAGTAGGGACGAATAGAATGAGAAGAAAATTAACATTAAACAGGGATGAGAGGAGGAAGGGAAAGGGAGAGAGAAGGGAAATTGCATGGAAATAAAAGGAGACCCTCAGGGTTATACAAAATTACATACAAGAGGAGGTGAGGGAAAGGAAAAAATTATACAAGGGGGAGAAATGAATTACAGTAAAGAGGTAGAGAGAGAAGAGGAGAGGGGAGGTAAGGGGAGGGGGATAGTAGAGGTTAGGAAAGGCAGCAGAATACGACAGACACTAGTATGGCAATATGTAAATCAATGGATGTGTAACTGATGTGATTCTGCAATCTGTTTATGGGGTAAAAATGGGAGTTCATAACCCACTTGAATCACAGTGTGGAATATGATATATCAAGAACTATGTAATGTTTTGAACAAGCATAAATAAAAATTAAAAAAAAGAAAACTAACTTTGGTGAATGGTGCAAAGAAATCCTAATATTTCTACAGTAACTGACACAGTTTAACATCAATGCGAGAAGATTCCTGTGGGACATGATGTGTATTTTGATGTTCATTTTTATTCAGCACTGGTACATTACTATTTCTTCAGTTTATTCACATCATATTATAATATTTCATCCACAAGTAAGGAAATTTATCGTCATTTTTTTCAATTTCAATCACTTCCTGCTTCAGAACTCATGAATTCCTCAGTGTTCCTTGACTGGCATTTTCATGAGACTTCTTTCCAAACACATTATTTTCGATTTCCATAATCACATTTGAAGCAAAACTCACACAAACTTCATGATAAATCGTACCCTAATATTAACATTAGGTGTATAACTGGTTGTCATGAATGATTGCATATCAATATAAGATTTCTTATATATTTTCAGATATCAATTCAATCCATTATTTAAAGTGGAACAAGTTGTATTATTTATTGAAATTAAGGTCTATTCATGCATTATCTGTATATTCATAAAAACAGGGTACACCTCTTTTTACCCCCAATGCTAATTTATACGTTTTCAAAATACTGCTCCTAGAAATGGTGGAAGAAAAAATCATGTCATCTGATCTACATATACATTTTATCACAGTAATATTCTGGAAACAAAATGCAAAGGTCCCACTTAGGATTGTACCAAAGTCTAAATGTAAAGTGAACATGGATTACTAACAATATCCATGTCCATGTTGCCTAATGCTCTCAAATGTCAATCCTATTGGTGACCTACATATTTGTTTCTTCCTAAGATTAGATATTCAATCTCAACCTTGTTGAAAATGTCTTATTCTATCACTCACTTTATACTTTGCCTGATTTCCTAATGTCTCTATTGATATCTGCTTTTCTACAAATTTTCCCCAGTTCATCATTGTGTCTCATTTCTTCATATGTGCTGACATTTATATTCACTCACTGCCCGAAAAAAATTGCTAAAGAACTTTTGTTACATATCCTATACTAACTCTACTTGCTAAACATAACGACTATCTTCTTTTTTTTTTTTTAATTTTTTTTATTGGTTGTTCAAAACATTACAAAGCTCATGGCATATCATCTTCCATACATTTGATTCAAATGGGTTATCAGCTCCCATTTTTACCCGAAATACAAGTTGCAGAATCACATCGGTTACACATCCACATTTTTACATAATACCATATTAATAACTGTGACTATCTTCTTAATCCTACCGACAATCCCTTTTGACTGGATGTTCTCTTCAGCATTCAATCATCCAAGGTTCAAGTTCCTCTGCCATTGTATATCGATTTATTTGAGACATGTGTGCAGATAGTAATTCAAAGCTAAATATCCCAATCAATTGCCCAATGCCCTTCTGGGATTCAAATCTTACTTTAATTTCTGTTTTCATACATATGTTTAACCTCGATATTCTTATAAATATCACAGGTTCCCAATACCATTATTAATCCAGCAGAATGATTCCTAACCCAAATCGAACATGAAATTAACCCTAACCATACACTGTTCACTCAATCTAACTTTACAGAAGAGCAGAGACAGATTGTTCTTACAATACAGGAATGTAGGGGATGCTCTACCTGTTAAGAACCTCAAAGGTCCATGCAGAAATGATCCCTGGAGAAGATGTAGGCAGCAATGAAGGACCTGAGAGACAAAAAGTCATTTTCCATGGCAAACAACCTGGTCAGGATGAAGGGTTTTGTCTGAATCAGCCTCTATCTTCTTACTGTAGAGAAGATGGACCAAACCAGGCTTGTGTGGAGAGCTGTTCTCGGGTGCCTAAGGTTGATATACCATTCTAAGTTGTGAAAGTGCCAAAGGAAGTAGGGGCAGCCTCCATCTCATGGGACCCTTGGAAGCAACTGTTAGGACAAAGTGGTTGCCAAGGCAGTGACCTCATTCAGTTCTTAAAGGAAGTGACCTACCTCACTTCCTTGTTGATGGAACTTTCTGAACTTGGGACCAAGGAAACCAAGCACCAGAGCCAGTCCCAGTCCCAGTCCAAGTGGTCTCATTTGTTTGGAATCACCAAGGACAGAGTCAGTCTTCTTGGTACTGACTGATGTGAGGATGGCCAAATGCCAGGAAAGATATGAACACGGGCCTTTCCTGACTAAGCAGGTAGTGGCTCACCGCTGGCTCCTGACTGCTTTACAGAGTTGTACAAGGAGACCAGATCTGAGACAGGACAGACCATTACCGGGGAACATAGTATGGCAAACCTGTCAGAGGACACTCCGGATAATCACAGCCCTACTTGGGGGAAGGAGGTGTCTTTTTGAGTGTGGGTGTGTGGTTTTGTCTCTGTTCTGAGAATAGGTAGGAAAGGAGGTTTCTTTGGTTTGCAGTGAACTGTTTCTAGTAAGTCGTTTTACAAGGTGAGTGTTTCTATGTCTGTGTATCCCACTGTGTCCGCGGTTGTATACATTAGAAAAGAGAATGCATCAATGCATGTGTCCCCTCTAGTAGAAAGCTTCCCAGCATTCATCCTGCCCAATTAATGAATGGAGTGTGGTTTCCATATCGATAGGCAACACCTACTACCTTATTAAGTCCCTGTTTTCTTTCTGAATTCTGACAACTCTTCAGAATAGGCTCTTGGGTTTGTGTCCAAGATATGTACCACCTCCAATCTCTGTCACATGGCCATGTACTGGATATCTGAAGGGAATGGCCAGCATCTCAGAAAACTCAGATATCAGTGTGACCAGGAAAGTCTCAGTGGAGAAACCCTGCTTTGGGCCTTTTGCTAACCTATTGTTCTGTTGCCTTGAATCTCAGGATGTCTTTGCCTCTGGGCACCCCTTTGGGAAGCCTGAGGAAAACATTTTTCAAATGGAAATGAAGGGCATCACCTGTGTCTCTTTGCTTAATTGCTTTGGAAAAAGATGTGTCTGAATCATCCTCTTGGACCTGTGTGAGGCTGTGGCTTAGATTCTCAGCACCTGATGGATCAAAAGAAAGATCAAATGTGTGCATCCAAAACCAAAATGGCAAATATTCACTCATTGTGAATGAATTCTTTTACCTTCCTCTGTTAGGATCCTGACTTCCATCAAGTGAGAATAGGAATCCTTTCGGCCAAATGAGTTCTTCAAATCTCTGCAGAGGGGCTTGGATTTTCTCATGACTCAAATTCACATAAAGAATCTAAACCACAGAGTCAGAAGGCCTCAAATTGAAAAAGCCAAGCAGTATTAATGGCAGGCCTATTTGATCATTCCTGGTTTACAGGAAGTGTGTCCAGGCCACCTTGATGTTAGACAAATGAGGGGAACAGGACCTTAATTTGGACACTGACTTGGGCTGTGGACCTCATTGAAAACTCCAGCCAGACGTTATAAGGAGTGTCTATATGGAAAAAGATGAGGACCATGTGGGAGTGTTTTGGTTTTAATTGTGGTCATTTGTGTGGCGGTTGGAAGAGATGACTGTTCCACTGGGCTTGAACTCTGGTGTGATTCCCCTTAGAGACTGAGTTCTTTAACTGACCTCAGAGAAGTATTGCCATGAATTGTGTTGGGATTTTAGGAGGCCACACATGAGAGTCGCCCTTGGAACCTGAGATCTAGGCCCAGGTTGGATTTCCACAGAACATTGGGAATTTCAGCCCGGATATAACATACAATTTTTCTTAAAGACTTGGCAGCCATATTTGAGTTTAAAACACACATGGACCTCATATTGTAGATCTCAATGGGCCTGGCTTCATGTGACATTTTGGCCACCCTTAGGGAAACCTTGCCTGTGAGAGTGCTCCAGAGCTTTCATTGAAATTAGCTTCTTCACCATTTAATGGTTCCTGAATTAATTGAATCCCTCAGAGCCTCAAACTTCATCCGTGAAAAATGGCTAGAAAATTACCATGAAATTTTTGATATTTTCATGATCAGCTGGCACTGGAAATACTTTGGATGTCCTGTTTCTGATCCTGAGTATACCAGACCCTGCCTTGATTGACTTTGTTTCATGAAAATGGTGTAGAACCGATATGCCAGTAAGTTGGAGCCTGGTGAGTAGTGGGCCTAGAGCAGTGGTATGCAATTGTGTGATAAAACATCTGTGTTGCGGCCATGTGGATCAGCCATTGGCTTCCAAATGGCTTGTGACTGACATGGTGCAGCCAGCAGACCCATATATGTAAAGGCATCTTGTTATATGGAGAGGATTCACTGCAATGTTCAGAATCATGTTGCTAGTCTCAAGGGGGCAATCTACATGGGATAGAACCTTGGTTGGTGCATTCTCCTGAAGACCCTGACTCACCACACCTTAAAGAACTCCCTCCACCACTCTGTCCCATTTTAACTCCTTGTATTTTTTGAAGCAAATACCAAACTCCCAGTGCAGCAGCGAGAAACACCACGAAAAGTGGAGGATGACCAATTGGCTTCACAGTCCACACTGAAAGACACTTAGACCCCAGTGTCCATAGTTTACCTACAAAGAGAGAATTCAGCACTGCTGCCTCATGTTCATTGGATAATAAGAAACCATGTCCTCCAAGTAACATAGATGCAGACCCAGCTTTCATGGTTTCTCTACAAAGGAACTAAATCTCCTCAGAACATCAAATACTTCAAGTGCCCACTCTTAGAGGCAGTTTCTCAAAAAGTATTTAGGCCAGCAGAGCTACATGTTTGTGGAATGTTTACCCTGTCCCTTACTTTTAGAATCTTCTCTACCACCTCCAAAGTTGTAAACTCCAGAGTATTTTCCATTCCAGAAATATATTCACAGATTTTCTAACTCTTATCCTCTAATTGTGTCTTACTTGAGGAGAATGTAATGTCAAGGCATTGTTCTGGATGAAAGTGGGAAGATTTTTGTGTAGCACATATTTGCATACACATTGGATTCAATTTCCTATTTTCCATTAGAAATGCTGAATCCCTGAAACTAACATATACCCTATTAGACTCTGACTACTAATCCTAATATGATGGAGAAAAATAACACAAACATAATAGAAATACAAGCAGTTTAGATGAGGTATGTTTTATAGTTGGAGTTGCCTTTTGCATGGTATAGTGTAGCAGTTATAAATCTAGTCAATTATTTGTTGAAATAGTTCTCGATGCGTTTTTAAAGTTAACAAATAAGTGAATTCCTGTCCCCCTTTCTCTGTAGCCTATTCAGCACACGTATTTTTATATGCACATATAGAATCCTACCTGGTACCACACGTACATTCTTGTGAGGTGGCTGACTTGGCAGATACAAATTGGAAGAAGAGATCACTCCTCCTAAACGCTGCTTGAACTGGTAATTCAAATGTGAGTGAGCTTCCTTGTTGAACAACATTATACATAAATCCATGTTCAGTAAAATGAATATATTTGGATCTGTGGATGATATACATTTCATGGTGAATTTCGTTTGGCATATATATTGCAATTTTTAATGTCTGTCTCTGTGTGTGTATATAAATATATATATAGATACACTCTCAGGAGTATTCAAAATATGAAATATGTGTCTTATTACACACTTCCTAAATTCATTCATATTTATGTTGTGGATTCATAATCAACTTTTCACAAGATTATTCTCAGAAATATTCATCCACCTGAAATACGTATTTGTTTCTTAGTACTGTTTCCACCCCAGATATGCATTCACGGATTTTCAAACTCTTCTACCCTAATTGTGTCTTACTTGAGGTGAAGGTAATGTAAAGGCATTGTTCTGGATGAGAGTGGGAAGATAATTGTGTAGCATATATTTTTATACACATTGGATTCATTTTCCTATATACCATTGAAAATACTGAATCCTGACAATAACCCATACCCTACTATACTCTGTCTACTAATCCAAATGATGGAGAAAAACAACCCAAACAGAATAGAAATACAAGCAGTTCAGAGGAGGCGTGGGGTATAGTTGGACTTGCCTTTTTCATGATAAATGGTAGGTGTTATAAATCTAGTCAATTTTTAATTGAAATAGTTCTCCATGTGTTGTTAAAGTTAACAAATATGTAAATGCCTGTCTGCCTTTCTCTGTAGCCTATTCAGCACATGTATTTTTATATGCTTTATAGAATCCTACCTGGTATCACACGTTCATTTTTGTGAGGTGACTGACTTGGCAGATACAAGTTGTGAGAAGAGATCACTACTCTAAACGCTGTTGGAACTGAAAATTCAAACTATGGGTGAGCTTCCTAGTAGAACAACATTATACATAAATCCTTGTTCAGTAAAATAAATATTTTTGCATCTGTGGATGCTATATATTTTATGATGAACTTCGATTGGCGTATATATTCCTACATTTTAATGTCTGTGTGTGTGTTTTGTGTGTGTGTGTATATATATATATATATATATATATATACACACATATATATGTATATACACATATATATAATTATGAATATATATATATATATATATATATATATATATATATATATATATATATACTGTCCTGATTTTTAAAATATGAAATGTATGTATCTTAAATACACTCCCTAAATTCATTCATGTTCAAAAATGTCGATTTATAATAAACTTTTCACAAAATTATTCTCAGAAATATTCATCCTCCTGAAATACACATTTGTTTCATAGTTCTGAAAACTAACTTCAGTAAATGGTGCTTACAAATCCTAATATTTGTACAGTAACTAACCCAGATTAACATCAATCAAGTAGATTCGTATGGGACATGATGTGTATTCTGACGTTTATTTTTATTCAACACTGGTACATTACTATTTCTTCAATTTTTACAAATCATAGGATATATATATTTCATCCACAAGTTCACAAATTTATGCGCATTTGTTTCACAATCACTTCCTGCTTCATAAAACATGTATTCCTCCAGGTTTCTTGACTGGTCTTTTCATGAGACTTCTTTCCAAACACATTATTTTAGATTTCCATAATCACTTTTGAAGCAAAACTCACACACCCTTCATGATAAACCATAACCTTAATGTGGCCATTAGATATATAACTGGTTGGAATGAATGTTTGTATGTCAATATAAGATTTCTTGTATTTTTTCACATATAATTTCAATCCATTATTTAAAGTCGGAACCAGATATATTATTTATTCAAAGTATGGTCTATTCATGCATTATCTCTATATGCACAAAGGGTACACCTCTTTTTACCCCCATTACTAATTTATACGTCTTGAATATGTTGCTGCCAGAAATGGTGGAAAAATAGTCATGTCACCTGATCTACATATACGTTTTATCACAGTAATATTCTGGACAAAAAAAGCAAAGGTCACACTTAAGATTGTAGCAAAGACTAAATGAAAAGTGAGCATGGATTACTAAACATCCATGTCCAGGTTGCCTAATGCTGTCAAATGTCAATCCTATTGGTCACTACACATTTGTTTCTTTCTAAGATTATATATTCAAACTCAACCCTGTTGAAAATATCTAATCCTATCACTCACTTTATACTTTGCCTGATTTTGTAATGTCTCTATTGATATCAGCTTTCCTAACTATTTTCCCCAGTTCATCATTGTGACTGTCTCTTCACTTGTGCTGACATTAACATTCACTGTCTACCAGAAACCCTATTGCTAAACAACATTTGGTCCAAATCCTATACTCACTCTTCTTTCTAAACCTACCGAGAATCTTCCGAATCCTACCAACTATCCCTTTTGACTGGAAGTTCTCTTCTACATTTAATCATCCATGGTACAAGGACCTAAGCCATTGTATATCGATTTACCTGACACATCAGTGCAGAACATAATTCAAAGCTACGTATCCCAGTCAAGGGCCCAATGCCCTTTTGGGCTTCAAATCTTAGCTAGATTTCTGTTTTCATACTTATAATTCACCTATATATTCTTGTAAATATCGCAGTTTCCCAATACCATTATTCATCCCGCAAAAAGATTCCTAATCCAAATCGAACCTGTTAGTTAACCTAACCATACACTGTTCAGTCAATTTAACTTTACAGAAGAGCAGGGATAGAGTTGTTCTTACAATACAGGAATATAGGGGATCTTCCACATGCTGAGAAACTCAAAGGTCCATGCAGAAATGATTCCTGGAGAAGTTGTAAGCAGCTATGGAGGACCTAAGAGAGCAAAATTCATCCTCCATGGCAAACAACCTGGTCAGGATGAAGGGTTGTGTCTGAAACAGCTTCTCTCTTCTTAATGTCGAGAAGATGGACCAAACCAGGCCTGTGTGGAGAGCTGTTCCCAGGTGCCAATGGTTGATATACCATTCTAACTTGTGAAAGTGTCACAGGAGGTAGGGGCAGCCACCATCTCATGGGACCCTTGAAAGCAATTGTTAGGACAAAGTGGTTGCCACGGCAGTAACCTCATTCAGTTCCTGAATGAGGTGACCTACCTCTCTTCCTTGATGACGGATCTGTCTGAACTTGGGATCCAGGAAGCCAGGCACCCAGAGTCAGTCCCAGTTTCTTGCCCAGTGGGCTCAGTTGTTTGGAATAACCAAGGACAGAGTAAGTCTTCCTTGGTACCTACTGATGTGAGGATTGCCAAATGCTAAGAGAGCTCTAAAAAGGGGAATTTCATGAGAAAGCAGGTAGTAGCTCACCACTGGCTCCTGAAAACTTCACAGTGTTGGCCAAGGTGACCAGATCTGAGAAGGACAGGCCATTTCAAGGAAACATAGTATGGCCCATCATTCAGAGTACATTCCAATTAGTCACAGACCTACTTGAATAAAGGAGGTGTCGTTGTGGGTGTGATTGTGATTTTGTGGTTATGTCTCATGTTCTGAGAATAGGTAAGAAAGGCGGTTTGTTTGCTTTAGAGTGGACTGTTTATAGAAAGTCATTTGACAAGGTGATTGTTTGTATGCCTGTGTATCCCACTGTGTCCGTGGTTGTAGACATTATAAAAGATAATGCATCAATGGATGTGTCCTGTCTAGTAGAAAGCTTGCCAACATTCATCCTGCCCAATTTATGAGTGGACTGCAGGTTGCTTTAGGGACGGGCAACACCTACTATCTTCCGAAGTTCCTGTTTTCTTCCTGAATTCTGGCCACTCTCCAGAGTAGGCTCATGGTTTTGTGTCCAAGATATGTACCACCTCCAAGCTCTGTGACATTGCCATATACTGGATAGCTGAAGGGAATAGCAAGCATCTCAGAAAACTCAGATATCAGTGTGACAAAGAAAGTCTCAGTAGAGAAACCCTGCTTTGGGCCTTTTGCTTACCTATTTTTCTGTTGCTCTGAGAGTCAGGAAGGTCTCTGCCTCAGGCCACCAATTTGTGAAGCCTGAAGAAAACTGTTTTCAAATGGAAATGAATGGGCATCACCTGTGTATCTTTGCTTAATTGCTTTGGAAAGGGATGTGTCTGAATCAGCCACTTGGCCCTGTGTGAGGCAGTGGCTTAGATTCTCAGCACCTGATGGAACTAAAGAAAGATCCCATGTGTGCTTCCAAAACCAAAATGGCAAAAATATCAGTAATTGTGTATGAAGTATCTTGCCTTACTCTGATAGGTTTCTGATGTCCATCAAATGAGACTAGGGATCCTTTGGGTCAAATGAGTTCTTCAAAGCCCTGCAGAGGCTAGCCCATATGAACTTGGGTTTTTTCATTACTTTAAATCACATTAAGAATCTATACCTGACAGTCAGTAGGCCTCAAATTGGAGAAGCAGAGCAGTATTAAGGCCAGGCTTATTTTATCACTCCTGGTTCACAGGAATGGTGTCCAGGCCCAGCTGACTTTAAGCAAATAAGGGATAAGGAAGCTTGTTTTGGATACTGTCTTGTGCTGCGCCCCTCATGGAAACCTCCAGCCAGAGGTTATAATGAGTGTCTATATGGAAGAAGGTGAGGACCATGTGGGAGTGTTTTGGTTTTAATTGTGTTCATTTGTGTAGTGGTTGGAAGAAATGACTGGATCCACCAGGGCTAGAACTTTGGTATGATTCACCTTAGAGACTGAGTTCTGGAACTGACCTCAGAGAAGTATTGTCATGAATTGTGTTGCGATTTTAGAAGGCCACGCATGAGAGTCGCCATTGGAAACTGAAATCTAGGCCAAGGGTGGCTTTCGACTGATCACTTGGAATCTCAGCCAGGATATCACATGATTTTATTATGAAAGAGTTGACAGGCATAGTTGAGAGTCAAAACACACATGGACCTCACATTGTAGACCTCAATGGGCTGGGCTTCATGTGACTATTTGGCTACTCTTTGGGAAGCCTTGCCTTTGAGAGTTCTCCAGAGCATTCATTGAAATGAGGTTCCTCAACATTAAATGGTTCCTGAATGAATTGAAACCCACAGTTTCTCCAACTTCATCCTTGAAAAGTGGCTAGATAAATACCCTGAAATTTTTGAAACTCCCATGACCAGGTGGCACTGGAGAACCTTTGGATCTCCTGTTGCTGATCATGAGTGTACCAGACAGTGCCTTGATTGACTGGATTTCATGATAATGGTGAAGAACAGAGATGCCAGTAAGTTGAGAATGCTGAGTAGTGGGCCCAGAGCAGTGGTGTGCAGGTGTGTGATAAAATATCTGAGGTGGGGCCATGTGGATTTCCAATTGACTTCCAAATGCATTTTGGCTGCCATGGTGCATCCAGCAGAACCTTACATGTAAAGGCATCTTATTATATGGAGAGGTTTCAAGGCAATGTTCAGAATCAGGTTGGTATGGTCAAGGAAAAAGCTGTGTGAAATAGAAGCCTGGTTGGTGCATTCTCCTGCAGTTCCTGACCCACCACACGTGAAAGAACTCCCTCCAGCACTGTGTCCCAGTTGAACTCCTTGTATTTCGTGAAGCAAATACCAAACTCCCAGTGCAGCACCAAGAAACACCACAAAAATGGAGGATGATCAAATGGCTTCACAGTCCACACGGGGAGACACTTAGCCCCCAGTGGCCACAGTTTACCTACCAAGAGAGAATTCAGCACTGCTGCCTCATGTTCATTGGAAAATAAGAAACCATGCTCTCCATTCACATAGATGCAGACCCAGCTTTGATGGTCTCAATAAAAAAGAAGCTAAACCTTCTGACAACAAAATATATTTAAAGTACCCAACCTCAGAGGCAGTTTCTCAAGAAGTCTTTAGGCCGGCAGAGCTCTATGTTTGTGGAGTGTTTACCTCTTAGACCAGGATGTAAGAAAAGAACACTGACTCCAGTTAAAATCAAATTAAAGTAAGCTTATTATTTCCACTGGCTGGGCTGCCTCTCCCTCCAAAGATTGCGGGAGCAAGAGAGCAACCCCACCTTTACTACAGCCCAGGTTTGCAGCCCAGAAAGTTACACAAAAATGGGGTAACAGATAACAGAACTCTGACAAGCATCACACTAATGGGAGTTTACATTTTTTTTTTTTTTTTTGCTAGCCCCAACATCAAAATTTATGAGGACCATTAGAGCCTCAGAGAGGGTCATTGTCTGGCCACAGAAGGCCAATATTTATGAGGTGTGACAAAGTTTCAGAGAGGGCTGCTATCTGGTCAGAGAGCCATGCACGGGTGAGTTTAAGGCACGGGCAGTCATTCCAAGCAGGTTCAGAATTTGCAGTAATTTACAGTAAAGCCAAAATGATTTTTTCATGGTTTTGTTGCAAGATGGCTCCCAATTTTAATAAAAGATAAGGTTGGGTCTATCATTCCCCCCTTTTCTTATGTGTCCCTTTGTAATCCTTGATAGGTTAGTGGAAAAGCACTGAGGAAATTTTAATCCCTCAGTTAACAGTCTCCAAATTTTTAGAACTCACCGAAAACCAGTCTCCCTGATATTACCTGACTTAATTAATTACTTATATTGATAGTCTATTTATTTTGGGCTCCATTGGTGTAAGTGGAGAGTCGTCTCTCATTTTGCCTTCTTCTCAGCTGAGAGAGGGTGACATGAGTGTGCATGGCGTGAGAGACATGAGTTGCCTTTTTGAAGTCAGTTGAGGAATATGAGTTGCCTTTTAGAAGTCAGTTCTTTTTGAAGTCTTGTTGAGGAAGAACAGGTTGTAAAGTCATCTGGGGATGGGTTCTTCTATGAGAGAAACAAAAAACATGAGTATTGAATAAATGTTGCAGTAGCTGGATCATGTCACTGTATGAAGTACCCTCACCAGTCTTTAATATCCCCAATTATCAGGACTGTCAACTTAATATTTAACTTTAAGTGTTACAGTTGTCCCTCCCCATAATATACAGTTTAATAATTTAATGTCATCTGATTTTGCAAAATCCTTTCAGTAGTATGACCTCTGTGTCTAATAGAGAAACATTTAATTCTGTTACTCAGGGCTGGATAATCGTACTAGCAAACACCAAGCCTACCTGTAGGTTAGGAATATCTGTAGGCCTTAAACTAAAAACTTCTGCCTCTGGCAGCTCCTCTTGATAGTCTTTGTAGCCAACAGTTTTACTTATTTTGGGAGGCTAACATAAAGTGTATACCTTAAAATATTATTATTATTATTATTATTATTATTATTATTATTTAAAATGCCCAGGAATGGCTGTATTTTGGTTTTAACTGTCTTTGCTAAGTGTTTAAGATGAAGCAGTCAAATGACTTTTGTTTCTATCTATTGTTAGCAGTCAGCTGAGCTTTTATGGGAGTCATTCCTTGGGAAACTTGAGAGCAGCTTCTCAGTTCTGCTAGTGCAATTTGAGCTAGGTGGGTTCAGGTCTTGCTTGACCATGTGGCTTCCCTCAGAAGCATCAGGGATGTCTCCCTTTCCTGATGACTCTCCTCTTTGTAGCAAATGCACTGATTGGCTTTCTGTTCTCCAGTGGTCTCATTAATCTCCCTGATCGGGAGGTTATGTGGCCCAGAGTTGCAAAGCTCATAGAGAAGTCCCCTGTTCCCTGGATTCAGACTGACTCAAAGGGCAAGAGTCAAATATTGTTTTTTTTTTGGCCCTTTTCATTTAACTTTAATTTTCAATCCTAATCTGAAACAACCAGCAAATAAATTTTAACAGCCATATATTAAGAGTACTGCACTTTAATGTCTATAAGTTTATAATTATTTATATTTTATTAATTGGGATCTTATTATTCTGTCTGTCTTGTAGTTGATGACTTATTTTCTTAAATTAACCCATGTTGTGTTCTTAAAGCAACACTTCTGTAAAACACCAACAGGGAATCTTTAGATCACTTAAAAAGAAATTAAAAAATAAAATTTTTTAACAAGAGTAAAAATACTTAGTTCATGTAATAGCTACCCTGAATTTTTTGGTGAGTTATATTTTATATCACCTTTTTGAGATCCTAGTAATCTTGACAGAAAAAAAAATTTGAACATAACTTTAAATGAAATAAAATCTGACCCAATGCTTTCGTAGTCATTCTCACATGTAGTAAGATGGGACAAAGAGTCTTATCTCAGGTAAGCAGGGCTCCTTATAAATCTTAAATGCTTTAGTTCTCAAGCTGATCTTTTTTTTAAATATCATTTTACAAAGTTTACATAAATTGTTTGAGGTCACATGAACATTAGCTCACACCATATGATATCACATTTAAAACATGAATTAAAGTACGGCTGAAAGATTTTAACCTTTACATAGATTAGGGTCTCATTAACTTAAAAATACATTTAAATTGTTCCACAATGTAAAAAGTAACATAAAACTTTACATATATTATTGATAACAGGTAAATAAATCCCCAATATATATTTTATTTACCATACAACTTCAGAACACCTGCTTGATATAATGCTCTTTTAAAGTTTCTACCTTATAGAGTTGTATAACTGGAAAATATGAGCACATTAATAGCATCACAATTGCATTGAAGTTTCTACATTAACCAAGTTTAGCTTTTAAAGAAATGGCAGTACAGTGCTCTAAAATAACAGTTCTTATTTAAACATTTGTTTAATTTTTATGGTTGCTTGCTCTAGAAAATTTAAATCTTAATAAACTTAATGTTATGGGTAAACTTATGTTTAAGAAATTTTTGTCTCTTTTACACATGACTGATTTTTACAATCTTATACAGACTTTAGTACAAACTTATACAGACCTTAGTATATCAATCAGATATCAAACAAAAGTACTCATGAATGAGTAATCCCATATCAAATTTACTTTACTTATTTATCAAAATATTAGACAAATTTTTTGAACACTGTAAACCATTTTTTTGATTGAAAGAAAAGTCCTGGAACAAAGGCATATTAGACCTTTTGTAGACATTAATAGTTTATTAGATTTTTGAACACCTAGAAAAACTTGTAAGCTTAAATTTAAAGACATTTATATTTATCTGTTTACCCAATTTAAATTGAAACATTTAAATCACGTGAATTAAAGATCTTTGAATCCACTTTTTAAAATTGTTTTTATGAGTTCTTTTTAATATGAGTGCTCCTTATATAAGTTAATTTGTGTATCATATATATGATATATGGATATATATATATGTATATATATATATATATATATATATATATATATATATATATATATATATATATATAGAGACATACAACACATAACAAATTGTGCACACATAATAAAAGTGAAGGCCTTGTAGCTTTTCACAGGTGAAATCTCCATTGCAATGATTTAAAAATTCCACAGTTGGTCAAAGATATTACTGATCAGAAAAACATTAACCTAGGTCTGTAGGAGCAAAATCATGAGCTCAAAAAATAAATAAAGAACCTAAGGAAAAAATTATGAGTCCTAGAAAAATGACTGGCCAGTAATTGGTAAATACCATACAATTTACCTTTTTTTTCCCTTAGGCCTCAAATAAGTCTCCTACTAAGCTTACAGGCTTCTTTCATTTGCATTTCAAAATAAGTCCTGGCTGAGGTCTGGAAGAAGAAGGAAAAAAGGCTATTCTGAGCAGAAACCTTAGGCCTAAGGTATTTTAACCATAATTTTCATGTTAGGATGTTGAAAATTATGATACAAGTTTAAGATACAATTCACAAAATTTTATATCTTTACAAGTTGTTTTGTCAACAGATATCATACTATGATTTAGTATCCTTGTCCAAATTAATGCACTGGTACACACAGTGACATTTTCCCAGGCTACCTAATTTAAAATTGGTGAAAAAAAGACTGAATGATTGGGAAGTTACTTGCCAACTTGGAAGTAGAGTTCTTTATTTTCCATCCTAAGTATTTAAGTTCTCTGGCATGAATTATCTGAAACCATGAACTAAACAAATACCTAAACCCGACTTTTAACTGCAAGATTGTGGAATGCTTCAAAAACCCATTCAGATACCAGATTGGTACAATGAAACATCATCATTTAGACACACATTCAGCTAAGATCATTTCCAAGAAACAATTTATAATATTAACACATTATTGCACATGTCTTAAAGGGCTAGAAAAAAGGCACAAGACAGACAGAAATGAACTCCAGACAATGGCTGACAGACAGAACCCTTTAAAACAGAGCAAATAAGAGAAAAATCTCCTTCTCCAGTGGCACCACAGATGTCCCCACAAGGGGACCAAATGTTTTCACAGAGGAGCTACCTGAAGTATAAAATAAAGTGTCTCCATGGCGACTTTACTGCATTTAGTGTCCCCTTTTTGTTTTTCTCTTTTTTTAAGAAGACAGAGGTGGCATTATCCTTGCAGTGCAGGGAACAAAGGAGGGAATTCCCTGAAGCAACAGGGCTTCGGCAGATACTGGGAGATACTCAGTTCTTCATTCCCCAGCAGGCATTACCATCTGCAATGGGTGTGCTCCAGGCAGTCAGCTAGGGCCTTCTCTCATTCTGCTTAACAAATGGTGGTAAAGTTCATCACAGTTCCTTAAAACACAGTCCAAAGGGGTGTCAGGCTTACTTGCTTTGTTACCCATTTTCACGTTCAATATCCTTAAGATTTTATCACAGAAATCACAAAACAAAACGCAAAAAAACAAACAAACAAAAAACATATAGAACACAGAACAAAACACACACACACACACACACACAAAAAAAAAAAAAAAAAAAAAAAAAAAACAGAATCCCGGTGCCAAAACAGAAAAACAGATGAGCAATTCAACGTCTTGCTAAAGCTCTGGGGTAGGAGCGCATGCGTGTCCCTCGGCACCTCTCTAACCTTCCAGAGGAATTCCCTACAGAACGGAACAGAGGACAGAACGATTCTCATTACTATCCTGGACAGGAGTGAATGTGAGCCTCCCCAGGCCACCTCTCTGTCATTAGAAGAGATCTCCCTTAACCAGATATAAGATGTTATCAAGGTGCCACTTACCTATGGAGGCCTCCTCCACCAGGTACTTGCTAATAGTTTCAGTGCGGTGGTTCACTGCAGTGCTCCCCAGACCGACGGCTCACTCCAAGGCCTTGGAACATCTCAAGTTGTGCACCCCCTAGAGTGGCTCCCCAGCCCGTAGCCCTGGAGGGAAGGCCAGCTTCAGAATTTTCAGCAGTCTGGTCTTGTGATCTGGTCGGGCAGGGTCATCTCACTGGGGAACTCCAAAATGTTGGAATAGGATGCAAGAAAAGACCAGTGACTCCAATTAAAATCAAATTAAGGCAGGCTTATTATTAAAACTGGCCAGGCTGCCTCTCCCTCCAAAAATGGCGGGAACAAGACAGCAACACCACCTTTCCTACAGCCCAGCTATATAGCCCAGAAAGTTACACAAAAAGGGGGTTACAGATAACAGAACTTTGAAAGCATCACACTGATGGTAGTTTACATTTTTTTTGCTGGCCCCAACATCAGAAATTATGAGGACCATTAGAGACTCAGAGAGGGTCGTTGTCTGGCCTGGGAAGGCCAATATTTATTAGGTGTCACTAATGTTTCAGAGAGCACTGTTATCTGGTCAGAGAGCCAGGCATGGATGAGTTCAAGGCACGGACAGGCATTCCAAGCAGGTTCAGAATTTGCAGTAATTTATAGTAAAGCCCAAATTATCTTTTCATGGCTTTCTGGCAAGATGGCTCCCAATTCTAATAAAAGATCAGGTTGGGTCTATCAAGCCTTTCCTTTACTTTTGGAAACTCCTCTACAACCTGCAAGGTTGTGAACTCCTGACCATTTTACATTCCAGATATGTATTCACAGATTTTCTAACTCATGTCCTCCAACTGTGTCTTACTTGGGGTGAAGGTAATATCAAGGCATTGTTCTGGATGAGAGTGGGAAGATTTTTGTGTAGCACATATTTGCATACACATTTAGGAGATCACTCCTCCTAAACACTGATTTGGAACAGAAAATTCAATCTATGGGGGAGCTTCCTAGCTGAACAACATTATACATAAATACAAGTTCATTAAATAAATAGTTTTGGATCAGTGGATGATATATATTTCAAGATGGATTTAAATTGGCATATATATTGCTAGATTTTAATGTCCATGTGACTTTTGTGTTTATAATGTTTTGTGATTTATGTGGATTTATAATCAAGTTTTCACAAGATTATTCTCAGAAATATTCATCCAACTTAAATACATACTTTTTTCCTAGTACTGAAAAGTAACTTCAGTGAATGGTGGATAAAAATCCTAATATTTCTACAGTAACTGACCCAGATTAACATCAATGCAATTAGATTCCTATGGGACATGATGTGTATTTTGATGTTCATTTTTATTCAACATTGGTACATTACTATTTCTGCAGTTTATGCACATTATATATAGTATGATATATAATGTTCAATCACTTCCTTCTTGAGAACACATGTATTCTTACAGGTTTCTTGACTATTCTTTTCATGAGACTTCTTTCCAAACACATTATTGTTGATTTCCATAATCACTTTTGAAACAAAACTCACACACCTTTCAGGATAAACCACAACCATAATATTACCATTAGATGTATAACTGGTTGCAGTGAATGATTGTATATCAATATGAGATTTCTTTTATATTTTCAGATATCAATTCAATCCATTATTTAAAGTAGAGCAAGTTATATTATTTACACACAGTATGGTTTATTCTTGCATTATCTGCATATTCATAGACACAGGGTACACCTATTTGTACCCTCAATAGTAATTTATACATCTACAAAATATTGCTACAGAAATGGTGGAAGAAATACTCAAGTCACCTGATCTACATATACATTTTATCACAATAATATTCTGGACACAAAATGCAAAGGTCACACTTATGATTTTACCAAAGCCTAAATAAAAAGTGAGCATGGATTAATAAAAACATTCATGTCCTGGTTACCTAATGCTCTCAAAAGTCAATCCAATTTGTGACAACATATTAGTTTCTGCCTAAGGTTATATATTCAGACTCAAACCGTTGAAAATGTCTAAACAAATTACACACTTCATACTTTTACTGACTTCCTAATGTCTCTATTTATATCTGCTTTCCTACATATTTTCCCCAATTCGTCATTGTGACTGACTCTTTACATGTGCTGACATTTACATTCACTCTCTACCCGAAACCTTATTTGTAAAGAACTTTTGGTACAAATCCTATACTCATTCTTCTTTCTAAACCTACTGACTATCTTGCTAATCCTACAGACTATCCCTTTTTTATTGGATATTCTGTATGTTATTCAATCATCTAGTGTATACGATCCTATTTCTTTGTATATCAATTTATCTGAGACATCTGTGCAGAATATAATTCAAAGCAAAGTATGCTACTCAAGGTCCCAAAGTCCTACTTGGCTTCAAGTCTTCCCTCGATTTCTGTTTCCATACTTATATTTCACCTATATATTCTTGTAAATATCTCAGGTTCCCAATACCGTTATTCATCCAGCAGAATGATTCCTAACGCAAATAGAACATGATATTAACATTAACCATACACTGTTCCCTCAATCTAACTTTACAGCAGTGCAGGGATAGAGTTGGTCTTACAATCCAGGAATATAGGGGATCTTCCACCTGCTGAGAATCTCAAAGATCCATGCAGAAATTATCCCTGAAGAAGATATAGAATGCTATGAAGGACCTGAGAGAGCAAAAGTCATTTTCCATGGCAAACAACCTGGTCAGGATGAAGAGATGTGTCTGAATAAGCCTCTCACATTTTAATGTAGACAAAATGGACCAAACCAACCCTGTGTGGAGATCTCTCTCCCAGGACCTATTGTTGATATACCATTCTAACTTGTGAAAGTGTCACAGGAAGTAGGGGCAGCCTCCATCTCATGGGACCTTAGGAAGAAACTGTTAGGACACAGTGTTTTCCAAGGCTGTGAGCTCATTCAGTTCATGAAGGAAGTGACCTACCTCACTTCTTTGTGATGGAACTCTCTGAACTTGGGATCCCGGAAACCAGGCACCCAGGGTCAGGCCCAGTAACAGTCACAGAGATCTCACTTTTTTGGATTTATCATGGAAAGAGTCAGTCTTTCTTGGTACTTACAGATGTGAAGATGGTCAAATGCCAGAAAAAATCTGAAGAGGTGTCTTCAGTGAGAATGCAGGTAGTGGCGGCTCAAAGCTGGCTCCTGAGAACTTCACAGAGTGGGCCAAGGAGTCCAGATTTGAGAACAGACAGGCCATTTCGGGTGAACAAAGAATGGCTCACCAGGCAGAGGACACTCCGGTTAGTAACAGACCTTCTTGGGGGAAGGAGGTGCATTTGTGGGAATGAGTGTGGGTTTGTGGTTTTGTCTCATGTTCTGAGAATAGGTAGGAAAGTTGGTTTGTTTGGTTTGGAGTGGACTGTTTCTATTAAGTCATTTGACAAGGCAAGTGTTTCTATGTCTGTGTATCCCACTGTGTCCGTGGGTGTAGACATTACAAAAGAAAATGCATCAATGGATGTGTCCTGTCTAGGAGAAAGCTTCCCAACATTCACGCTGCCCAATTTATAAAAGGACAGAGGGTTGCCTTATTTATGGGCAAGACCTGAAATCTTCCTAAGTTCCTGTTTTCTTCCTGAATTCTGGCCACTCTCCAGAATAGGCTCATGATTTTGTGACCAAGATAGGTACCACCTCCAAGCTCTGTGACTTGGCCATGTACTGGATAGCTGAAGGGAATGGCGAGAATCTCAGAAAACTCAGATATCAATGTTACCAGGAAAGTCTCAGTGGAGAAACCCTGCTTTGGGACTTTTGCTTACCTATTGTTCTATAGCACTGAATGTCAGGAAGGTCTTTGCCTAAGGCCACCCCGTTGTGAAGCCTGAATAAAACAGTTCTCTAATGTAAATGAATGGGCATCACCTGTCCCTTTTTGAGTAATTGATTTCGAAAGGGATGTGTCTGAATCAGCCTGTTGGCCCTGTGTGAGGCTGTGGCTTAGATTCTCAGCACCTGATGGATCTAAAGAAAGATGCCATGTGTGCATCCAAAACCAAAATGGCCAAAAGAGTACTCATTATGGATGAAGTCTCTCGCCTTCCTCTGTAAGTTTCCTGACCTCCATAAGGTGAGAATAGGAATCCTTTGGGTCAAATGAGTTTTTCAAAGCCCTTCAGAGTCTAGCCCATTGGTGCTTGGGTTTTCTCATGACCCCAATCCACATGAAGAATCTAAACCCCACAGTCAGTAGGCCTCAAATTGGAGAAGTGGAACAGTAATAATGGTAGGCCTATTTGATCACTCCTGGTTCAGAAGAAGGGTTTCCAGGCCACCCTGACTTTAGGCAAATGACGGGCAAGGGAGCTTATTTTGGACACTGTCTTGTCCAGCGCCCCTCATAGAAACCTCCAGCTAGAGGTTATGATGAGTGTCTATGTGGAAAAGATGAGGGCCATATGGGAGTGTTTTCGTTTAAATTTTGGTCATTTGTGTGGCGATTGGAAGAAATCACTGGGTCCACCTGGGCTTGAACTCTAGTGTGAATCCCTATAGAGACTGAATTCTGAAACTGACCTCAGAGAAGTATTGCCATGAGCTTTGTTGGGATTTTAGGAGCCCACGCATGAGAGTAGCCCTTATAAACTTAGATCAAGGCCACAGAGCACTGGGAATCTCAGCCAAGATAATCCATGATTTTCTTCTTAAAGTCTTGGCAGCCATAGCTGAGAGTCAAAACACACATGTACCTCACATTGTAGACTTCAATTGGACTGGCTTCATGTGACCTTTTGACAACTCTTTGGGAAGCCTTGCCTATGAGAGTTCTCCAGAGTTTCATTGAAATGAGCTTCCTCAACATTTAATGGTTTTTGAAAACCACAGTTCCTCCAACTTCATCCTCAAAAAAATGGCTAGATAAACACCATGAAATTTTTGGAATTCCCATGACCAGGTGGCACTGGAGAATCTTTGGATGTCCTATTGCTAATCATGAGTGTATCAGACAGTGCCTTGACTGACTAGGTTTCTTGAAAATTGTGTAGAACAGAGATGCCAGTAAGTTGGAGCCTGCAAATTAGTGGGCCTAGAGCAGTGGTGTGAAGGTGTGTGATAAAATGTGTGGTGGGGCCATGTGGATCTGCCACTGGCTTCCAAATGGCTTGTGAATGACATGGTACAGCCAGCAGACCCTTCCATGTAAAGGCATCTTTTTGTATAGGGAGATTTCAAGGCAATGTTCAGAATCAGGTTGCTATGGACAAAGGGGCAACCCATGTGGGATAGAATCCTGGTTGGTGCATTCACATGCAGACCATGACCTCCACACGTGACAGAACTCCCTCCAGCACTGTGTCCCAGTTGATCTCCTTGTATTTCATGAAGAAAATACCAAAGTCCCAGTGCAGCAGCAAGAACCACCACGAAAAGTGGAGGAGGACCAAATGGCTTCACAGTTCACACGGTGAGTCACTTAGCTCCCAGTGGCCATAGTTTAACTACAAAGAGAGTATTCGCACTGCTGCCTCATGTTCATTGGAAAATTAGAAACAATGTCCTCCAGGTCACATAGATGCAGACCCAGCTTTGATGGTCTCACTAGAAAGTAAGCTAAAGCTACTGACAACAACATATATTTCAAGTGCCCAACCTCAGAGGCAGTTTATCAAGAAGTCTTTAGGCCAGCAGAACTCCATGTTTGTGGAGTGTTTACCATGTGCCTTACTTTTGGAAACTGCTCTACCACTTCCAAGTGTGTGAAATCCTGAGTATATTCCATTCCACATATGCATTCACAGATTTTCAAACTCTTCTCCTCTAATTGTGTCTTACTTGGGGCGAAGTCTCCTCTAATTGTGTCTTACTTGGGGCGAAGTTAATGTCAAGGCATTGTTGTGGATGAGAGTGGGAAGATTTTTGTGTAGCACATATATGCATACACATTGGATTCATTTTCCAATTTTCCATTCGAAATACTTAATCCCTGACACTAACTCATAAACTACTAGACTCTGACTGCTAATCCTAATATGATGGAGAAAACTAACCCAAACAGAATAGAAATACAAGCAGTTCAAAGGAGGCATGGTGTATATTTGGACTTGCCATTTGCATTATGAAGGGTAGGTGTTATAAATCTAGTTAATTTTTAATTGAAATAGTTCTCCTTGTGTTTTTAAAGTTAATAAATATATAAATTCCTGTCTCCCTTTCCCTGTAGCCTATTCAGAACATGTATTTTTAAATGCACATATAGAATCCTACCTGGTATCACATGTACATTCTTGTGAGGTGGCTGACTTGGCAGATACAAATTATGAGAAGAGATCACTCCTCCTAGACCCTGTTGGATCTTAAAATTCAACCTATGGGTGAGCTTCCTAGTTGAACAACATTAAACATAAATCCATGTTCAGTAAAAGAAATATTTTTGCATCTGTGGATGATATATATTTCATGATAAATTTCGATTGGCATATATATTGGTAATTTAATGTCTCTGCATGTGTGTTTTTTGTATATATATACTCTCCAGATTTTTCAAAATATGAAATATATGTGTCTTATATACACTCCCTAAATTCATTCATGTTCATGTGTATGGATTTATAATCACGTATTCACAAGATTATTCTCAGAAATATTCATCCACCTGAAATACATATTTGTTACCAGTACTGAAAACTAACTTTAGTTAACGTTGCATACAAATACTAAATTTGTACAGTAACTGACCCAGTTTAACATCAATGCAAGTAGATTACTATGGGACATGATGTGTATTTTGACATTCATTTTTATTCAACACTGCTACATTACTATTTCTTCAATTTATGCACATCATAAGATATATATTTCATCCACAAGTTAGCAAACTTATAGGCATTTGTTTCACTTTCAATAACTTCCTGCTTCAGAACACATGGATTCCTCCAGGTTTCTTGTCTTGTCTTTTCATGAGACTTCTTTCCAAACACATTATTTTCAACTTCCATAATCAATTTTGAAGGAAAACTCACACACTCTTCATGATAAATCATAATCCTAATATAACGTTTAGATGTTTTACTGGTTGGAATGAATGTATGTATATCAATATAAGATTTCCTTTATATTTTCAGATATCAATTGAATCCATTATTAAATTTGGAATCCATTATATTATTTATTCACAGTATTGTCTATTCATGCATTATCTCTATATTCATATCACAGGGTACACCTATTTGTACCCCCAATAATAATTTGTACATTTTGACACAGAAGCAATGGTCACACTTATTATTTTACCAATGTAAATGTCAGGCGAGCATCGGAGGAAGAGACTACCAGGGACTGTCTAATGCAACAGCCAAAAGTTTATGGGGGTCCAACATGCTGGGGCTCAGAGCTCCCTTGAATAGAGCAGAGAGCCCTGAGAACAGCTTAAGCAGAGCTTATATACTTTCCTTGGAGAGGGCAGGGAGGGAAGATTATTGATGGGTCAGCGCGAGTGGGCAGTTTGCGTGCAAATGGGTGAGGGAGTACATTCTGCAGTTTTGCAGTTGGTACAGAACATTCAGGGAACAAGATTAGCGAACAGTTCTCAAGATATCAACAGTGTTTTGTTAAGCATACCGTAAAACTGGAAGTGACAATTACCTATTTTATTTACCTTTCATTCCCCACTTTCTTTTGGTTACATTAAATCATAATAGTGATCATTGAGGATGTCACATTTTATGTTTGCTAGTGTGGTATATTGATTTCTGATTACCATAAGTTTAACTTGTCCAATTTGAGCTTGGAGAAAGGAAACTACACGGTTGAGCAAACAGGGTCCTACAGTTAGCAATAATGTGAGGATTATTAATGGACCGGCCAGGGCTGATAAAAGCATAGTTACCCAGGGGGACTCTGTGAACCAAGACTCAAACCACCCTTTTTGGGCCTCTCTCTCTTGTTGATGCTCTTCAATGCGTCTTCTTAATTTAATCATAGATTCTTTTACAACTCCAGTATGGTAGGCATAATAACAACATTCTTCCCTCAATGCAGGACAAAGGCCCCTTCTCTCATGAAGAGGAGGTCGAACCCTCGCCTGTTCTGTAAAACAACTTCAGAGAGAGAGGTTAAAGATTCTTGTAAAGCTGTGATGGTGGTTTTTTAATATCTTTAAGTTTTGGTCTATTGCTGCTTCTAATTGGGTCATTTGTTGTGTCCCATGGATTAGGGCAGTGGTTCCTGTGCCCTTCTCTGCAGCAACTACTATTCTTCATAGGATGGCTAAAGTGAAGGATACAGGTTGCCAGCGGAACCGGGTTGTATGCCCCCCTATTTGAAATTTAAATGATCCTGCCTCATGATAGAGCACTCGGGGAAACATCTGCACCATTACATAATTAATCACATCTGTTGATAATTTTATGAATAAACAATGTTTAAGTACATAGAATTATACTGTTGTAGGTATGGACAAGGCAAGGCACCTAAGATAGCACCAAAGATAGGGAAACAGTCCTATTTGGTTGCAACCGGATATAGAGGGCATTGCTTCTGTTGTAATCAATTAATCCCCTGAATCCCAAGTTTAGGTAGTTTCAGAATTTTGTACCCAACATGTAAGGGAAAAGACTCAGAAATTCACAGTCTGCAGAAGTTCACAAAAAGCAGTTTTTGGTTCTGTTTTTATTTTCCTCTTCTCTGGGAAAGATAACTTATTAAGGACACCTGGGAGGGGGAGAGCTTTTTTCTTCTCTTTTATTTTCTCCCTGCCAGCTGTTACCATGGAGCCCAGTTGGTAACTTCTTTATCTTGGAAATGTAGCCATCTCTGGAAGCCTCAGCTCAAGGCCAGAGGCCTTGTTCACATATTTTGTGAAAAACTAGTAAGGGGGTGTCTAGCTTAGAAGGGCTGATTTTTCCAGCCAGTGGCCAAGTATAACAGAGCAACACGAAAAGAGGAAGTTTATCTACACTGAACTCTTTTATAAAGACTTTGTTGCTGAAAGTCCTAAAGTCAGCCACGATGAAGACTTCTGGAGAAGGCCATTTAAGATTTTTCTGTGGGCCTGGTACAGAGGGGAAGACGGGGAAGGCGGGGGGTGAGAGCAGTTCTGTGGTTCTGAGAATGAGGAAAAAGAGATATAAAAGAATAATGGGAAAAGGGTTTGGGATTTTCCTGGCAACAAAACTTGAGCAGTAGAACAGGTAGAGCAGATGGGAAGACGGGAATGAGTATCTAAAAAGCCTGTGAGGGACTTTAAATTCTTAGTAACCTGTTTTTAGTGATGACAAAGCAACTTTAAAGGCCATTTTCATTACATCTTGGATAGGCGTCTGAGGGCACTCCTCAGCTGGTTTGAGCTTTGGGTTAGCTGGTAAGAGGACCTGGTGGGACCCGGTGTGGGCACTGACAGGAGAAGAGAGGAGTGAGTGGGTGGAAGGGTACCTCAGTACCTGCTGCCTCAGCATGGGGGCAATGGTCTGAGAACCAGAGGAGGTTTGGGGTTTTGATCTAGTAATTGGAGGGGAGAAATCAGGTTGTTGATGTGAGAGTGACAGCAGAGAATCTGGAGCAGAAGGATCTATTGGAGAAACATATTTCGTGATGTGAGCAAAGGAGGGAAAAGGCCTACACATAGGGGAATTTTCTTCAATCCTTTTGATCACTTGCCGAAGTTGAAATAGTCACACAGAATTTGAGGATCTAGAGACCCCTCTGGGGGCCATCGGTTTTGGTTGTCTAATTGGTAATATGGCCAATGCTGTGAACTGAATTTGATGAGGAGTTTGGGTTCCACCAGGCAGCCCCTGTATGCTCACATCCCCATGACTTACGGAAGAAGACGGCTTTTCCCCCACACAGCCGTGGTTGTTTGTGGCTTTGATAGTCCACCGGGCAAACATAGTAATCTAGGCTAGCCAACCTGCATCAGGCTTGCGTGTTCCTACATCCATAATGTTTGTTTCCATTATCTATGGTACGGGAGAAATTTAATGGAATTTTAGTGGGATCCTCTTCATCAGAGATATCCCAATTGGAAAGACGTATACCCAGCTGACAAATATCTGGGTGGAGAGTTGGCCACCAGGTCCCTAAGGGGGCTGTATGTGAGACAGACCATACTTCTTGTCTAATTGGATTTGTGATCAGCCATCGCTGCTGAATGGGCTGATGATGGTTAGGACTAGTGGTGGCCAAGGGGAGAGTCTATAGCCTTATCCACATGGCAAATATGCAATTTGAAAGGGTAACCAGTCTTTTCCACTTTCAAGCCAGTGTCTGGACAGGGCACAGGCTTGAGATGAGAATTAGGATCCAGGAAGTGATTCCGTCTACCTTTACCACTGTAGGTTTTATAATTAGCACCTGGTATGGTCCTGTCCAGCGGGGTTCCAGGGATGACACCTGATGTCATCTTATGTAGATGAAGTCTCTTTTTTGATATCGATGTGGAGTCTCCTCTTCACCAGGTTGGTAGGCAGTGGCCAGCTGTTTTGACAGGTATCCCTGAGTTCTTTCAATAGCTTTAAGTTTGTCAAGCAAGGGGGTGTGGAAGGGATCGGTAGGTCTTAGAGTTGTGGTTAGGTCCTTACTGGAGGAGGGGCCCCATAGAGAATTTTATAGGAGGTGAGGTTACACAAAGAAACAGAGGGAGTATTTCTTGCATGAAACAGTGCATAAGGCAGGAGCATAGTCCAATCTTTGATGCCCTCTCTAAGCTTAATTTCGTTAAGGTCTCTTTAATGGTTCTATTAATTTTTTTAACCTGCCTGAGCTCTGCGGTCTATAAGCACAATGTAACTTCCAATTTATCCCCAGGATCCTGGCTAACCCCTTACTTACCTGGGCAATGAACGCCGGTCCATTATCAGACCCTATTACCTTAGGTAGGCCGTATCATAGAAAAATATCTTTCAGGATTTTCTACCACCATTTGTGCCTTTTTTTTTTGTGGGGAAGGCTTCAATCCATCCTGAAAATATATCTACAAACACTAGGAGATATTGAAGTCCATACCTTGCTGGCTAAATTTCAGTAAAGTCCACTTCCCAGAATTTCCTGGTCTGGTTGCTCATAGGCGCTTTCCTACAGGAAGCTTGGAAGGGTAATTGTTCTATTGACAGAACGGACAGGGTTTTGTTACCCGTTCAGTTATGTCCTTTCGCTGTGAGTCGGTTAGTGGAAAACTCTGTTCTTGATCCTTCAGGAATGCCTGCAGTTTCTTTGGACCAAGGTGTGTGAATTGATGTACATTTTTAACGTAGTGTAGGGCTTTCTGAAATTGCAGGCTTGGCTCAGTGAAGTTGAGGAGTTCAGTGCCAGTGTCGTAAGATGTTATCAAAAGCTTGCTGGTGCTCAGGGGTCCATTGGAATTGGGCATCTCCCTTTAACAGCGGGTATAAAGGAGAAGTTAAGGACACAAACACAGGAATCCATAACCTGCAAAACCCAGTAGTCCCAAGAAACTCTTTGTGTTGTCTGCTGCTGGGGGGGGGTATCTGCACAACCGTTTGTTTTCTGGGCTCAGTGAGCCAACGTTTACCACCTCTAAGGGAATAGCCCAGGAAGACTACTTCTTGCTGGCAAATTTGGGGTTTTTTGGAAGAAGCTCTATACCCGAGTTGAGCAAGCTTACATAATAGTGCTTGGTTCCCAGACTCACAGTTTTCCTTGGTGTTGGCTGCAGTAGCAGGTCATCCACGTATTGAAGCTGGGTGACTTCGGGGTGCATAGTTCTGAAGTTGTTGACATCTCTGTGGAGGGCTTCATCAAAGAGAGTGGGGGAGTTTTTGAACCCCTGTGGGAGTCTAGTCCATGTTAGTTTACCATACGTTCCGGTTTCTGGGTCTACCCACTCAAAAGCAAACAGAAACTGACTGTCTTTATGCAGAGGCATGCAAAAGATAGCATCTTTATGTCCATACCATTTCTACTCAGGGTTCAGAGTGATAATCAGATTGTACAAATTATTTACCATGGGGTGAATGTCCTGCACTCTGTTGTTGATCTCTCTTAGGTCTTGAACGGGGATAGTCCCCAGTTCCTGGATTTTTTACTGGTAGCAGGGGAGTGTTCCAGGCCGATTGACAGGGCCTTAGGACCCTAAAGCCAGATATTTCTGAATATGGGGCCTTAACCCATCTTTAGCATTTTTGCTCAGAGGATGTTGTTTGACATTGATTGGGGAGGCTGAGGTTTTTAACTCCACTGTTCTTGGAGGTTGTTTCATGGCTAGTCCTAACCCAACAATTTTTGCCCAGGCATCTGGGTAATCTGTTATCCATTTCTGGGGTAGCTTGCCTGTTTGATCATTCTTGGGGTGTGTGAAAAGTGGATGTTCATCTTTGACTGACATTTATAAAGCCATGACTATAGGAGTTTTTAATGAAGGATTTAGAAATTTCATTTTGGGGCCTTCGGGGTTAAAAGTTGTTTTGGCCCGGAGCTTACTGAGCAGATCTCTGCCCATCAATGGGGCCAGGCATTCTGGGATTACTAGGAAGGAATGTTGGATTTTTCCTTTCCCCATGTCCATGGTCCTCTTAGTTGTCTAAGTCTGATATTTACTGCTGTTAGCCCTTTGAACTAGAGACCTTTTATTTGATAGAGGGCCCAGTGGGGCCTTAAGGGCTGAGTATACTGCTGCTGTATCCACTTCAAAGTTTATGGGGTCCCCTTCACTTCAAAAGTTACCCTGAGCTCGGGGAAGGGATCTGAGCCCCGACATTCTCAGTCAACCTCCAGAGTCAGAAAGGCTGTCTGGCGTGGCTGTCTCTTTCTAGGGCACTTTTTGGCTCAGTGTCCTTTTTCTTTACAGTAGGCACATTGATCTGAGGCCAAGGGTGGCCTCTGGTGGGCACCCAGGTATCGTTTCTTGTCTCCCTGTTTCTTAATTTCTGGCCTATTTATTGTTGTGACCAGGACCTTAGTTAATACCTTCATCTGTCTTTTTCATCTGTCATCCTCCCTTTGCTCCCTTTCGTTCTCTCTGTTTCTCTCTTATAGGATACTTTCTCGGCTACCCTGAGTAAATCTCTCAAAGTCATATCTTTTTTTTTTTTAATTAATTTTTATTGTAGGTTGTTCAAAACATTACATAGTTCTTGATATATCATAATTCACACTTTGATTCAAGTGGGATATGAACTCCCATTTTTACCCCATATACAGATTGCAGAATCACATCAGTTACACATTGATTTACATATTGCCATTCTGGAGTCTGTTGTATTCTGCTGCCTTTCCCATCTAAGTATTGTAACTTTCTTTTAATATCCAGATCAGCTTGCCCAATGAAGGCCATCATGACATATGTCTTTTGATCCTCTGCCTGAAGATCGAAAGGAGTATATCTCCTATACGCCTCCATAATTCTCTCTAGAAACATAGAGGGATATTCATCAGGCCCTTGAATAATCTCTCTTACCTTGGCCAAATTATTTGGTTGGCTAGCGGCCGGTTGGAAACCCACTATTAGGGCCCGGCAATAAGTGGACAGATGCTCCCTACCTTCAAAGGTGTCGGGGTCCCAGTTGGGTCAGTTCAAGGGTAAGCCGGCTTTGATTATGTTGGGAAGTTGTGTTGGTCACCCATCTGGTCCGAGGATATTTTTTTCTAGCTTCCAGAAAGTTTCTCTCTCGTTCCTCTGTCATGAAGAGAATCCCTAGGATTTGTTGGCAGTCATCCCAAGTAGGCAGGTGTGAAAACGCCAGGGAGTTCTTTGAGTTCTTTTAGCCGGGCCAGCTTTCTCCAGGGAAGGAGGGGCTGTGTGTGTGACAAGGGGGAGTCATCTGGTGGGCGCTGGGCCGGCCTAGCTTTCTCCAATGGCGGAGAGGCTGAGTCAGCAGCAAAGGAATCACTTAGAGGTTGTTGGGGGTTGGTGGACGACGGCAGCGGATAAGAAGGGTAGGAGAGTCCAGTAGAGTCTTGAGACTCAGGGAGAACAGAGGTTGGAGGAGGAAGAGCAGAGGGTTTGTGAGATAGAATCATGGTGGAAGGAGTAGGAGTGGGCGCAGAGACAAAGAAAGGCTTCACCCATGTAGGAGGAGATTTGCAGAGGTCCTGCAAAGTTAAGATATATGGCTGTTGATCTGGATGTCTATGTGGCCCCGGTTGAAAGACAAAATCTCTGACGTTTCAAATTAGTGGGAAGTAGATGTTTCTAGGGGCTATCCAACTTCAAAGGTGGGTCATTCTGAGGCACAGAGGGTCTGCCAGGTCCAGCAATTTACTGAAAAAGAAAGATTCTGGGCCTTGCACAGACTTTGGTCCAGTGATCAAGGGTCAGGAAGAGAGGTGTTGAAGTGCTCTGTCCCAAAATGAGAGATACACAAACAGTGAAAGAAATCACACACTACACTGACAAGACAAGACAATAAAGACAGGCAATGGACGTCCAATACTGAGGCCAGGACTGAGTAGCCGGCAAAACCTGATGGGCTGGCAATACTGAATCCGAAGCAAAATATCACTGAGTCAAGGAGACTATTGTTCCTCGATTTCCTGAGTCCTCTGGGGCATCCCCCAGGGACGTGGCCTGTGGCTCTGTGACACGTATGTCAGCCTCTGTCAGAGAGAGCTCACGCTCATCACCAATAGCCATTTTGCCAAGCCCTAACCTGAAACCTAAAACCAAAAAGAGTTCCCTTACTTACCCTGAAAAGAGCCCCTTGGGGATCTTTCATCCGCCGCTGCCGGATCTTGCTCGTGCCTCCAGATGTAAAGGTCGGGCAAGCATCAGAGGAAGAGACCACCAGAGGAATGTCTCAAGCAACAGTAAATGGTTTATTATGGGTCCAGCATTCTGGGGCTCAGAGCTCACTTGAATAGAGCAGAGAGCAATGAGAACAGCTTAAGCAGAGCTTATATGCTTTCCTTGGAGAGGGCAGGGAGGGAAGTTTATTGATGGGTCAGGGCAAGTGGGTGGTTTGCGTGCAAACGGGTGAGGGTATACATTTGCAGTTTGGCAGTTGGGGACAGCACATTCTGGAAACAAGATTAGCAAACAGTCCTCAAGACTTCAACAGTGTTTTGTTAAGCATACAGAAAAACAGTAAGTAACAAGTACCTATTTTATTAACCTTTCACCAAAGCCTAAATGGAAAGTGAGCATGGATTACTAAACACATCCATATCCAGGTTGCCTAAGGCTCTCAAATCAATCCTATTGGTGACTACATATTTGTTTCTTCTTAAGATAATATATTCAACCTCAACCCTGTTGAAAATGACTAATCCTATCACTCACTTTATATTTTCCTGATTTCCTAATGTCTCTATTGATATCTGCTTTCCTACATATTTTCCCCAGTTCATCATTGTGACTGACTCTTCACATGTGCTGACATTTACATTCACTCTTTATCCGAAACCCTATTGCTAAAGAACTTTTGGTCCAAATCCTATACTCACTCTTTTTTCTAACATACCGACTATCTTCCTAATCCTAAAGACTATCCCTTTTTGACTGGATGATCTCTTTGACAAGCAATCATCCAAGGTACAAGGTCCTATGCCATTGTATATTGATTTATCTGAGACATCTGTGCAGAACATAATTCAAAGCTAAGTATCCCAATCAACAGCCCAATGCCCTTCCTGGATTCAAATCTTATCTAGATTTCTGTTTTCAAACTTATATTTCACCAATATATTCTTGTAAATATCGCAAGTTCCCAATACCATTATTCATTAAGCAGAATGATTCCTAACTCAAATGAAACATGTTATTAAGCCTAACCATACATTGTTCCCTCAAACTAACTTTACAGAAGAGCCGAGACAGAGTTTATCTTACAATACAGTAATGTAGGGGATCTTCCACCTGCTGAGAACATCAAAGGACCATGCAGAAATTATACCCTGAAGAAGTTGCAGGCAGCTATGAAGGACCTAAGAGGGGAAAAGTCATATTCCATGGCAAACAACAGGGTCAGTATGAAGGGATGTGTCTGAATCAGCCTCTCCTTTCGTAATGTAGAGAACTGATGAAACCATGCCTGTGTGGAGAGCTGTTTACAGGTGCCTATGGTTGATATACCATTCTAACTTGTGAAAGTGTCAAAGGAAGTAGGGGCAGCCTCAATTTCATGGGACTTTTCGAAGCAACTGTTAGGACAAAGTGGTGGCCAAGGTAGTGACCTCATTCAGTTCCTAAAGAAAGTGACCTCACCTCTCTTCCTTGGTGATCAAAAAATCTGAAATTGTGATGCAGGAAGCCAGGCACCCAGAGCCAGTCCCAGTCCCAGTCCCAGTGGTCTCACTTGTTTGGATTTACCAAGGACAGAGTCAGTCTTCCTTGGTACCGACTGATATGAGGATTGTCAAATGGCAGAAGAGCTCTGAAGAGGGGCCTTTCCTGAGAAAGCAGGTATTGGTTCACCACTGGCTCCTGACAACTTCACAGTGTTGGCCAAGGAGACCAGATCTGAGAAAGGACAGGCCATTTCAGGGGAACATAGTATGGCCCACCAGTTAGAGGACACTCCAGATAGTCACAGACCTACTTGGGTTAAGGAGGTGCCTTTGTGGGTGTTCAGTGAGTTTGTTCTTTTCTCTCATGTTCTGAGAATAGATAGAAAAGGCAGTTTTTTTGGGTTGGAGTGGACTGTTTCTAGTAAGTCGTTTGACAAGGCTAGTGTTTCTAAGTCTTGAGTATCCCACTGTGTCCGTGGTTGTAGACATTAGAAAAGAGAAGGCATCAAAGGATGTGTCCTGTCTAGTAGAAAACTTCCCAGCATTCATCCTGCCTAATTGAAGAATGGACTTTGGTTTGCCTTATGGATGGGCAACACCTACTAAATTCCTAAGTTCCTGTTTTCTTCCTGAATTCTGGCCACTCTCCAGAATAGTCTCATGGTTTTGTTTCCAAGATATGTACCACCTCCAAGCTCTGAGACATGTCCATATACTTGATAGCTGTAGAGAATGGGAACATCTTAGAAAACTCAGATATCAGTGTGACCCGGAAATTCTCAGTGGAGAAACCCTGCTTTGGTTCATTTGCTTACCTATGGTTCTGTTGTCCTGAATGTCAGGAAGGTCTTTGCCTCAGGCCACCCCTTTGTGAAGCCTGAAGAAAACAGTTTTCAAATGGAAATGAATGGGCATCACCTGTGGATCTTTGCTTAATTGCTTGTAAAAGGATGTGTCTAAATCAGCCTCTTGGCCCTGTATGAGGTTGTGGCTTAGATTCTCAGCACATGATGGATCTAAAGATAGATTGCATGTGTGCAATCAAAACAAAAATGGCCCAAATCTGTCATTGTTGATGAGTCTCTTGCCTTCCTCTGTTAGGATTCTGACCTCTATCAAGTGAGAATAGGGATCCTTTAGGTCAAATGAGTTCTTTGAAGAACTGCAGAGGTGCTTGTGTTTTCTTGTGACTCCAAATCACTTAAAGAATCTATCCCTGAGAGTCAGTAGGCCTCAAATTGGAGAAGCAGGCCTATTGGATCACTCCAGGTTCACAGGAAGGGTGACCATGCCACCCTGACTTTAGGCAAATGAGGGGCAAGGAAGATTATTTCGGACACTCTCTTGGGATGCGTCCCACATGAAAAACTCCAGCCAGAGGTAATGATGAGTGTCTCTCTGGAAGAAGGTGAGGACCATGTGGAAGTGTTTTGGTTTTAATTGTAGTCATTCGTGTGGCAGTTGGAAGAGATGACTGGATCCACCTGGGCTTGAACTCTGGTGTCATTCCCCTTAAACACTCAGTTCTGGATCAATCATCAAAGAAGTATTGCCATGAATTGTGTTAAGAATTTAGGAGGCCATGCATGAGAGTCTCCGTTGGAAACTGAGATCTAGTCCTAGGGTGGCTTTCCACAGAGCACTGGGAATCTCAGCCAGGATATCAAATTATTTTTTTCTGAAAGACTTGGAAGCCATATTTGCTAGTCAAAACACACATGGACCTCAATTGTAGACCTCGATGGGCCTGGATTCATGTGACTTTTAGGCCACTCTTTGGGAAGCCTTGCCTGTGAGAGTTCTTCAAATTTTTCATTGAAATGAGCTTCCTCACCATTGAATGATTCCTGAATGATTTGAAAGCCATAGTGCTTCCAACTTCATAATTGAAAATTGGCTAGATAAATACCATGAAATTTTTGAAATTCCAATGACCAGGTGGCAATGAAGAACATTTGGATGTCCTGTTGCTGATCACGAGTGTACCAGACAGTGCCTTGATTGACTGGTTTTGATGAAAATGGTGTAGAACAGAGATCTCAATAATTTGGATCCTGCTGAGTAGTGGGCCTGGAGCAGTGGTGAGCAAATGTGTGATAAAACATCTGAGGTGGGGCCATGTGGATCTGCCATTGGCTTCCAAATGGCTTATGACTGACATGGTGCAGCCAGCAGACCCTTATATGTAAAGGCAACTTGTTATATGGAGAGGTTTCAGTGCAATGTTCAGAATCAGGTTGCTATGGTCAAGGGGGCATCCTATGTGGTATACAAGCCCTGTTGGTGCATTCTCCTGCAGACCCTCATCCACCACACGTGACAGAACTCGCGGCAACACTCTGTCCCAGTTGAACTCCTTGTATTTCGTGAAGCAAATACCAAACTCCGAGTGCAGCAGGAAGAAACATTAGGAAAAGTGGAGGATGATAAAATGGCTTCGCAGTCCATATGGGGAGACACTTAGCCCCCAGTGGCCACAGTTTACATACAAGAGAGAATTCAGCACTGCTGCTTCATGTTTATTGGAAAATTATAAACCATGTCCTCCAGATCACAGAGATGAAGACGCAGCTTTGATGGTCTCACTGGAAAGGAAGCTAAAGATCCTCACAAAAACATATATTTCAAGTGCCCAACCTAGAGACAGTTTCTCCAGACGTCTTTAGGCAGGCAAATCTCCATGTTTGTAGAGTTTTTACACTGCCCCTTACTTTTGGAAACTCCTCTACAATCTCCAAGGTTGTGAACCCTAAGCATTTTCAATTTCAGATATGTATTCAAAGATTTTCTAACTCTTCTCCTCTAATTGTGTCTTACTTGGGGTGAAGGTAATGTCAAGGCATTGTTCTGAATGAGAGTGGGAAAATTTTTTTGTAGTACACATTTGCATACACATTGATCCATTTTCCAATTTTCCATTCGAAATACTGAATCCCTGACACTAACTCATACCCTACTAGACTCTGACTACTAATCCTAATATGATGGAGAAAAATAAACAAAAAAAATGAAAATACAAGCAGTTCAGAGGAGGCATGTTGTACAGTTGGACTTCCCTCTTGCATGATAAAGGGTCGGTTTTATAAATCTACTCAATTTTTAATTGAAATAGTCCTCCATGTGTTTTTTTTTAAAGAGAGAGTTAGAGAGGAGAGAGAGAATTCTATAATATTTATTTTTTTAGTTATCGGCGGACACAACATCTTTGTTTGCACGTGGTGCTGAGAATCGAA